>NC_072028.1:21143454-21353127 GCF_027791375.1 Indicator indicator
GGATCGTGAATCTGTGGAGGACTGCGGTGAGCAATCAATTGCAAGAAGGGTGAGAGAGAAGAGGGAGCGGGGTGCGTGTGTTGGGGATACGAGGTGCATGGGTGAGGAGGAGGAGACGGGAGAGAATTGATGGGTGGAAAAGGGGAATAAAGGCGGAACCGGAGCGAAGGGGGGTAGATAGCGGGGAAGTGGAGGGGGATGTAAGAGGTCAAGTCGACGAGCGGGGTTGTAGCAGAAGGGGAATTGCACGATAGGGGAGGTCAAGGGAAGGAGCCTGTGAGAAAGAGCAAGAGGAAGGGGCGAAGAAAAGCGGGGCGGGGAAGAGGGTGTGTGGGTGTTGGAAGGGGGAGGGAAATGAGGGTAGGGGTAGGGGGGGTGCAGGTGCGGGAAGGGGAGGTGGGGACCCAGGAAGTCGAGTGAGGAGGTGCGGGCAGTGTAGTGCGAGGGAGCTAAGAGAGAGGAGGGTGACCACTGGGGGAGAAGAGGGAGAGCGGAAAGGTGCACCGGTTAGGGGACGGGAGGGGAAGAAACGGGGCGAGGTGGAAGGATGTAAGGGAGGGGAGGGGAGGGTGTAAGAGCTGGCTGAGAAGAGGGAATTGGGGCCTAGGGGGGGCAGTGAGGTCTAAGAGATCAGGTTGGGATGATAAGGGGGGTGCGGCCGAAAAGGATGCGGGTTGTGAGGGGCTCGGAACGAAGAGGGGGGGCGCGGGGGGGGGGATCGGGAGATGAGGCGATGGGCGGAGCAATACCGGTTGGGCGGGGATAGGGCGTGGTGGCCCCAGGGGGTGGTGAGGATGAAAACGGTTGAGGTGTAGAAAACGGTCGCAGGGAAAACGGGGCTATGGATGGAGGTGGAGAGGGGCGGTGAAGTGGGCGAGTGGGAAGAGGACGATGTAGAAGGAGCCGGAGAGCACGGTGCGGGGAGGGGGAAAGAGGAGTAGGACGGGGGAGAACAGTTGGCCGTGTGAAGACGGCAGAGTTGGGAAAGTGAGGAAGAGGCGGCCTACGGAAGTGGTGGTGCCGATGTAGCTGGGGCAGCAGAAGAGGAGTGTCGTGCGAGGGGAGAGTTGGACAGGGAGAGCAGGTGGGCAAGGAGGGACGGCGTTAGGTGGACGTGTGGTGGAGAATGAGGTAGCAAGGACGAAGCGAAGGGGGGGCCGGGGGAGAAGAAAGAGAAGACTGTAAACAGGAGTGGTCGGTGCGAACGGGAGGGGCGAATATAGAGGTGCGGCAGGGGCGCGATAGTCGGAACCTTGGCGGTGGTGGAACAGAAAGCGTCGGCTGTGAGGGACCCCGCTAACGAAGCAAGGGCGGAAGCCTGTGCAATGGAGGTGGGTGTGAGAAGAGGGGGGAGCGGGCAAGGGGGAAGGGAGGAAGAGGTGTTGAGAACGTTGGGGGAGTGGGGGTCCGAAGGAGCGTAGGCGAGCGGAGGGAAGGGACGGAACGTGGGCGGCGGATGGGGAGGACCAGAAGCGGTAAGGGGTTAGCGAGACTGACTTAGCCACGAGGGAGGCGGAGGGAGTAGGAAGGAGATGGGGGAAGGATGGAAATAGCATGTAGAGAACGGTCGGGGGGGAGGCGGTGAGGCGGAAGTCGGAGGACGGGGATAGGCTGTGCGGGAACGTAGGTGGTAAGCGTGTGCAAGAGCGGGGGAGAGGGGCAGGATGAGGCGAGGTAGCAGTTGAAGAGGGGGAATGTTTGTGAAAGGGTGGAAGAAGGGCGTGGCAGAAGGGACGACGGTGCTCGGAGCAGAGAGAAGAACGGGAGGGGAGGAATGGGGTGGAAGCGGGGGAACGAGAGCGGAGTAGAGATATGGAGAAGAGGAGCTGGAGTCGCTTTCCCCTGTGGCTATCACCCCCAGAGCTTCCCCTGAGAGTGCCCTGACAGTCAGAGCCACCACATGGAAGGAGCTGCTGGTCCCAAAGGCTCCTCCAAGTGCCAGGGGCTGGTGAACAATTGACTTGGTCAGTGGAGTGCAGGGGAGAAATCCACCCCCTAGAGAAGACCTCAGGGCCAGGCTGGGTGGATACTGGTCAGGACTGACCAGAGGTATCCTTGCCCAGCAGAAGGGGGCATGATGGCCACCCCAAGGTGGCCCTGCCCATGGCAGGGGGGTGGACCTGGATGAGTTTTAAGGTGCATTCCAACCCAACCCATTCAGGAGCAGGGTTGGAACTGGATGATCTTTAAGGTCCTTTCCAATCCATTCAGGAAGAGGGGTTGGAACTGGGTCAGTTTTAAGGTCCCTTCCAACCCAACCCATTCTGGAAGGGGGGGGGGTTGGAACTGGAAGAATTTTCAGGTCTCTTCCAGCTTAGAACTGGATGATCTTTAAGGTCCCTTCCAACCCATTCAGGAATGGGGTTGGATCTGGATGATTTTAAGGTCCCTTCCAACCCAACACATTCAGGAATGGGGTTGGATCTGGATGATTTTAAGGTCCCTTCCAACCCCACCCATTCAGGAAGGGTGGTTGGATCTGGATGAGCTTTAAGGCCCCTTCCAACCCAACACATTCAGGAAGGGTGGTTGGATCTGGATGAGCTTTAAGGTCTCTTCCAACCCAACCCATTCAGGAATGGAGTTGGAACTGGGTGATCTTAAAGGTCCCTCCCAACCCAACCCATTCTGATCTATGTCTCCTGCACCTGAACTGCCACCACTCCAACAGCTCTGTTCCTCCTGGTGGCATCATCTACCCCCTGAACACAGCAGCTGACACCAGCAAATGCAGCATGAAGGCCTTCAAGCAAATACCCATCTGGGAAAAAAAATAAACAAACCAACCAACCAAACCCCAAATCAAACTCTCAGCAGGCCACAAGGTCCTATTGTGGCCAGGGCTTGAAGAAATGCCAGGAGAAGGCTGAAGGCTGGGATGCAGGGTGAGCATCAGCAGTAAACAACCAGGCAGCTAAATTTAGGGAGGCAGCCTGGGAGCTGTCTCCACCACCAGCAGCTGGGTGCCTTCAGCTCAGAGCAGTGTGGCAGGTGGAAACATTTAAGCTGTGACAGTGATGGGACTCTGCAAAGAGCTCTGAGATAAATGCAATGGGAAAAGGTTACCTAATAATTAGTGGCTGCTTCCCACCCAGCTGTATCCATGGCTCAGCCCTGACCTTTGTGGGGGGCTGGGAGGGGGGGAACAATAAATAATGCACCCCTCTGGGGAACAGTCACCCTGCCCTGAGACAGCAGCAGCCTCTCCCCTCTGTCCTTCTCTCACTGCTAGGCACAGTTTCGTCATGCAAAAGGGGACCAGGGAAAGCCAGCAGAACACCAAACCTGCTCCAAAGCCACAATCACAGGAGGTTAGGGGTTGGAAGGGACCTGGAAAGAGCACTCAATCCAACCCTCCCACCCCATCCCTGCCACAGCAGGTGACCTGGAGTAGGTCCCACAGTGATTTACATCACCATAACCATTGGTGCTCCAACAGCTGCTGCAGGGACCATAGCTCAGAGGGCTGGGAGCAGCACCACAGGGTCTAGCTGGGAAGCAGATCCATGTAGGAGGACCTGGGAGTGCTGGTAGAGAACAAGGTCACCATGAGCCAGCAATGAGCATTTGTGGCCAAGAAGGTCAATGAGATCCTGAGGGCATTGAGAAGAGGGTGGGCAGCAGGGCCAGGGAGGGTCTCCTCACCCTCTCCTCAGCCCCAGTGAGGTCACATCGGGGTCCAGTTCTGGGCTCCCCAGCTCAGGAGGGACAGGGAAGTGCTGGAGAGAGTCCAGGGGAGGCTGCAAAGCTGCTGAGGGGCCTGGAGCAGCTCTGTGAGGAGCAAAGGCTGAGAGCCCTGGGGCTGAGAGCCTGCAGAAGAGCAGCCCCAGAGGGGAGCTGAGCAATGCTCAGCAAGAGCTGAAGGAGCTGTGGGGGGCAAGAGGCTGGGGCCAGGCTCTGCTCAGTGGTGCCCAGGGACGGGACAAGGGGCAGAGGGCACAGACTGGCACCCAGGAGGTTCCATCTGAGCAGGAGGAGAAAGTTGTTTGGTGTGAGGGTGCTGGAGGCCTGGAGCAGGCTGCCCAGAGAGGTTGTGGAGTGTCCTTGTGTGGAGAGCTTCCAACCCCCCCTGGGCATTGTGCCCCTGGGCAAGCTGCTGTGGGTGCCCTGCTGGAGCAGGGGGTTGGGCTGGGGGAGCTTCAGAGGTCCCTTCCCACCTCACCCTGCTGGGATTGTGAGATTCTGTGACAGCAGCAAAGCTGTGGGGAGTCACTGGCTCCCAGTGGTCTCTGTCTCTTGGGACACCAGTCCCAAGCTGCTGACCTGAGACATCCAAAGCCAGGAGGGATCAAACCAGGCAGAGCTGGATCTGGATCCTGCCTGCAGCTTGGCCACTTTCCCACTGTGCATGGACAGGTCCTGCCTTGCACCTGGGCTGCACTTCCCCCCCTGTGAACCCCTGCAGCAGTGATCCAATGCTGGAAGCAGAGCAGAGAGGTGTGAGGGGCTGCTGGGGGACACTGCAGCAGACAGCTCTGCAGCTGCTCATGAAGAGCCAAGGAGTAAGCCAAGAGAGGACCTCTTGGGGAGACCTTGAGGGCTGGTAAGGGAGCAGAACCCCATGCAGGAGGCTGCAGTGGTTCTCCAAGCTGCAGCTCCCCAGCACTGCTTGTTCCAGGCAGATCTAACCTTCAGCCTGGGCCATCTGATGTATCCTGGTCCTCACCCAAAAACTCAGAGGCTTTTTGTGGACTTCCACTTCACAGAATCACAGAATCACCCAGGTTGGAACAGACCTTTGAGATCATCCAGCCCAACCTCTCACCCAGCACCATCCAATCAACTCAACCCATGGCACTGATGCCTCATCCAGGCTGGTTTTGAACAGGGATGGTGACTCCACCACCTCCCCAGGCAGCACATCCCAAAGGCCAATCTCTCCTCCTGGGAAGAATTTCTTCCTCTCATCGAGCCCAAACCTCCCCTGGCACAGCTTGAGACTGTGTCCTCTCCTTCTGTCACTGCTTGCCTGGGAGCAGAGCCCAACCCCCACCTGGCTACAGCCTCCCTGCAGGGAGTTGTAGAGAGCAATGAGGTCTGCCCTGAGCCTCCTCTTCTCCAGGCTGAACACCCCCAGCTCCCTCAGCCTCTCCTCACAGGGCTGTGCCCCAGCCCCCTCCCCAGCCTCATTGCCCTTCTCTGGACACCTTCCAGCCTCTCAATCTCCTTCTTAACCTGAGGAGCCCAGAACTGGACACAGCACTCCATGTGTGGCCTAACCAGTGCTGAGCACAGGGCAGGATGACTTCCCTGCTCCTGCTGGCCACACTCTTCCTGATGCAGGCCAGGATGCCATTGGCCTTCTTGGCCACCTGGGCACACTGCTGGCTCATGTTTAGATCAGGCCCCCAGCAAAGCACCTCCAGCAGGCACCAAGCCTTATGGCCAGCTCTTGACCTGGCCCCTGGCAGAGAAGTTCAGTGCAAGGTGTGAGCAGAGACCTGTGCAGGAGGGGGGAGGGACACCAAACGCTCTGCAGCAGAACCAGGAGGAGCTGCAGCTCATCAGGGGCTCCTTGCTACCATCTGCCAGCCCCAGAGCGCCAGTTTGGGCCACTGGCACCTAACAAGGGACTGACTCTGGCCAAAAGCCAAGGCAGAGCCCTGAAAGACAGGTACAAAGCTCAACATTCCCCAGGAGGGTGGTGAGAGACTGGCAGAGGTTGCCCAGGGAGGTGGTGGAAGCCTCATCCCTGGAGGTTTCTGCAGCCAGGCTGGATGTGGCTGTGAGCAAGCTGCTGTGGTGTGAGGTGTCCCTGCCCATGGCAGGGGGGTTGGCACTGCCTGAGCCTTGAGGCCCTTCCCAGCCCTGACAGCTCTGCGATTCGATGAACTCTATTCAGAAGGAGGAGAGCAGGCTGAGGAGGGGGGGGGGGGATGGTCTCCTCCAGCAGCCACTGGGGGGGTGCCAGGGTGGCAGTGTGCAGGGGCTGGAGGTCAGGGGGAGGCTGTGTGCTCCTGCAGCTTGCCCAGGAGGTGAGTGAGCAGCCTCTGCAGCTCTTCAGCCCTCACCACCGAGATGCGCAGCACTTCCTCGTGGTTGGCCTTCTCCTGGCTGCTGTAGCTCAGCACCACCTTGTTGGTGATGAGGGAGAGCCCCAGCACCCGCAGCCCGCAGTGCCTGGCCACCATCACCTCTGGCACGGTGCTCATGCCTGTGGGAGCAGAGCCAAGGGTCAGGCAGGAGGCAGGATTTAGCCCCGGACAGGACCTTCCCTTTCAGTGCACTCCCTTGTGGCCCTGCTGGATCTCTGTGCCCTGCTGGATCCCTTGTGCCCTGCTGGATCTGTGCTCTGGTGGATCCCTTGTGCCCTGCTGGATCCCTTGTGCCCTCTTGGATCTGTGCTCTGCTGGATCTGTGCTCTGCTGGATCCCTGTGCCCTGTTGGATGCCTTGTGACCTCTTGGATCTGTGTCCTGTTGGATCCCTGTGCCCTGCTGGTTCTGTGTGCCCTGTGTGCCCCAGGTGCCCTCCTGGTTCTGTGTGCCCTGTGTGCCCCAGGTGCCCTCCTGGTTCTGTGTGCCCTGTGTGCCCCAGGTGCCCTCCTGGTTCTGTGTGCCCTGCGTGCCCAGGTGCCAGCCTGCCAGCCCAGCTCACCCACGGCGTCGGCTCCCAGCGCCTGCAGCAGGCGGCACTCAGCGATGGTCTCGTAGCAGGGCCCTGGCAGCAGGCAGTAGACTCCTTCCCGGGTAAAGCTCTGGAAGCCCAGCTCCTGGGCACTCTCCCGTGCCAGGCCCAGCAGCTCTTGGTCATAGGCATCTGACATGCAGGGAAACCTGGCACCAAACCTGCAGGGCAGGGAAGGGCAGAGCCCTGCTGAGAGCTGCTGCTGCTGCCTTCCCTGGCACCAGAGCTCAGGGGGAGAAAAGGGAAAGGTGAAGAGCAGAGCTGCCAGGGATGCAGTCCCTTCATGCCCACCCCTGCCAGGGATGCAGTCCATTCATGCCCACCTGAAGAACCTCCCCTGTGGGGCCAGGCTGGGAGAGTTGGGGCTGTGCAGCCTGGAGAGGAGAAGGCTCCAGGGAGAGCTCAGAGCAACCTTCCAGCACCTGAAGGGGCTCCAGGAGAGCTGGGGAGGGACTTGGGCCAAGGGCTGGCAGTGCCAGGATGAGGGAGAATGGCTTGGAGCTGGGAGAGGGGAGACTGAGAGTGGAGAGGAGGAAGAAATTGTTGTCAGTGAGGGTGGGGAGACACTGGCACAGGTTGCCCAGTGGCTGCCCCCTGCCTGGAGGTGTTCAGGACCAGGCTGGATGAGGCCCTGAGCAAGCTGTGCTGGTGGGAGGTGTCCCTGCCCATGGCAGGGGCTTGGAGCTGGATGAGCTTTGAGGTCCCTTCCATCCCACCCATGCCATGGATCCATGAACCCATGAGGGGAGCAAGTCCCTCACTTAGCCTGTCAAGGCTCCTGCTTGTGTACAGAATGGTCTGGGCTTGGAAGGAGCTTCTGGAGAGCATCCAGCCCAACCTGTCTGGCCAGAGCAGGCTCCCCCAGAGAAGGCTGCAGTTATTCCTTCTTCCAGCTGGCTGCTTGGAGCAGGAGGCAGCCTGTGTTTAAAGACCCTGAAGAGTCCACAGACAACCCCCAGCCTTCCCCAGCTGCCCTCAGGGACCTTGAAGTCATCTAATCCAACCTCCTGCTCAAGCAGCTCTATGCCTGGTGGCAACTGCAGCCCAGGGGTGAGGATCCAAGACCCTCTGTGTGCACTGCCCATAGGTTAAAATCCTGCTACACAGCTGCTGTAGGAGAGCTCAGCTCCCAGCTCTACAAGCAGCAGTCGAGCTGGAAGATTCCCAAGGGGCTGCCAAGAAAGCCACCTCATCAGGCTGAGGCCTGCAGTGAAGAGATGATGTTAACAGAGTGCTCTGGTCCAGAGAGTGCATTTGCTGAGAGCAGCCCTGAGGAGAAGGACTTGAGGGGTGCTGGGGGTGCGAAGCTGGAGATCAGTTGGCACCGAGCACTGCCAGCCCAGCCCCAGCCTGTCCTGTGCTGATCCCCAGCAGTGTGGGCAGCAGGGGCAGGGAGGGGATTCTGCCCCTCTGCTGTGCTCTGCTGAGACTCCCCCTGCAGTGCTGGGGCAGCTCTGGAGCCCTCAGCACAGACAGGGACCTGGTGGAGAAGGGACAGAGGAGGCCACAGCAGTGCTGGCAGGGCTGGAAGCACTCTGCTGTGAGGCCAGGATGAGGGAGTTGGGCTTGGGCAGCCTGGAGAGGGCTCCAGGGAGACCTTCTGGTGGCCTTGCAGTGCTGGAAGAGGCTCTAAGAAAGCTCTGGACAGACTTTGGAGCAGGGTCTGTTGTGCCAGGCCAAGGGGGGATGGTCTGAACTGAAAGAGGGAGATGGAGAGTGGAGAGAAGGGAGAAATGTTTGACCCTGAGGGTGGGGAGAGCCTGGCCCAGGCTGCCCAGAGAGGTGGGAGCTGCCCCCTGGCTGGCACCACTGCAGGGTAGGTTGTTTGGAGCTGTGAGCAACCTGCTCTGGCTGGGGATGTCCCTGCTGAGTGCAGGGGGGTTGGGCTGGATGAGCTTCAAAGGTCCCTTCCCAACCAGTCCACTCCCTGATCCCCTACCCTCGGGGTGGTTTTGGCAGACAGGATCTATCTTTGCTCTGCTAGCAGCTCCCTGCCTGTCCTCTGCTCTAGCAGCTCCATCACACCAGACAAGGCTGTGGTGCCTGGAACCAAGCTCTGGCTCTCAGCAGGTATCTCCCAGCAGACAGGAGTGGCAGTGCTGTGGCTGGAGGGGGTGGGGGAGAAGGAAGGAGCTATTGGCAACGTGGAGCTGATGTCCTCTTACCTCTCATCGTTTGGGCCCCGCAGAGGATTGTGCCCTGCCACCCCAAACAGGCTGATGTGGTCTCTGATGAACATGATGTCCCCCACTTGGAAGTGAGGGTTCAGTCCCCCAGCAGCATTGGTGACAATCAAGTTCTCCACTCCCAGGAGAAAGAAGACCCTGATGGGAAAGGTGACCTGCAAGAAGCCAAGGCACAGGTGCAATGAGGATTGCAGCTCCTCACCAGCTTGGCTGATGCAGAGCAAGGTCTGTGGGAGCCTGCAAGGAGACACAGCAACATCTCTCCAGTTTTTAAACACCCTCCTCCCCACTCCCCCCCCTTGAAACACAAATAATTGAAACATATTAAACCTTGATCTTGAAATAAAGAGAATCAAAACTCCAGCCCACATTTCCTACAGGTCCACTAAGGGCAAATAAAGGCAGGAGAAAAAGAAGAATCACAGAATTGTGAGGGTTGGAAGGGAGCTCAAGGCTCATCCAGCTCCAACCCCCTGCCATGGGCAGGGACACCTCACACCACAGCAGGTTGCTCACAGCCACCTCCAGCCTGGCTGCAAAAACCTCCAGGCAGGAGGCTTCCACCACCTCCCTGGGCAACCTCTGCCAGGCTCTCACCACCCTCCTGGGCAAGAATTTCTTCCTAACATCCAACCTGAATCTCCCCACTTCTAGTCTTGCTCCATCCCCCCCAGTCCTATCACTCCCTCACACTCTCCAAAGTCCCTCCCCAGCTTTCTTGGAGCTCCCTTCAGATCCTGCAAGGCCACCAGAAGGTCTCCTGGGAGCCTTCTCCTCTCCATCCTGCACTACCCCAACTCTCTCAGGCTGTCCTCAGAGCAGAGCAGCTCCAGCCCTCTGCTCCTCCTCCTGGCCCTTCTCTGGACACCTTCCAGCCCCTCCAGATCCTTCCTGGAACAGAGGCTCCAGCACTGGACACAGAGCTCCAGGTGTGGTCTCAGCAGAGTGAAGTAGAACCTCCCCTGTGGGGCCAGGCTGGGAGAGTTGGGGCTGTGCAGCCTGCAGAAGAGAAGGCTGCAGGGAGAGCTGAGAGCTGCAGCTGAAGCTCTGCAGGGGAGCTGCAGGCAGGCTGGGGAGGGACTGTTCAGAAGGGGCTGTGGGGATAGGCCCAGGGGCGATGGTTTGGAAGTGGAGCAGGGCAGAGTTAGGTTGGAGCTCAGGAGGAAGTTGTGCCCAGGGAGGCTGGGCAGACACTGGCACAGGTTGCCCAGGGAGGTGCTGGAGGCTCCATCCCTGGAGCCATTCAAGCTCAGCCTGGCTGTGTCCCTGGGCAGCCTGCTCCAGCTGGAGCTGTCCCTGCTGCCTGCAGGGGGTTGGGCAGGATGCCCTTGGAGGGTCCCTTCCAAGGCCAAAGCAATCTGGGACTGCTCAGCCTGGAGAAGAGAAAGCTTCAGGAAGACCTTAGAGCTGCAGTTCAGTATCTGCAGGGGACCTGCAGGAAGCCTGGGGAGGGCCTGTTCAGAAGGGCCTCTGAGCAACCTGATCTGGTTGGGGGATTGCAGAACCTCCCCTGTGGGGCCAGGCTGGGAGAGTTGGGGCTGTGCAGCCTGAGGAAGAGAAGGTTCCAAGGAGACCTCAGAGCAGCCTTCCAGGACCTGAAGGGGCTCCAGGAGAGCTGGGGAGGGACTTTGGACAAGGGCTGGCAGTGCCAGGATGAGGGACAGTGGGTTTGAGCTGGGAAAGGGGAGACTGAGAGTGGAGATGAGGAAGAAATTGTTGTCAGTGAGGGTGGGGAGACACTGGCACAGGTTGCCCAGTGGCTGCCCCCTGCCTGGAGGTGTTCCAGGCCAGGCTGGATGAGGCCTTGAGCAAGCTGTGCTGGTGGGAGTTGTCCCTGCCCATGGCAGAAGGTTGGATGATCTTTGAGGTCCCTTCCACCCCAGCCCATTCTACACCTCTAGGAATCTATTCTCCAAGCAAGAGCAACCTGCAGGGCAGGAGCAGCTCCCGGCAGCAGCTCCCCTCCCGCAGGCAGTGCTGCAGCTGTGCCCAGAGCTGCCCTGGCTGCAGGGCAGGCAGGCAGGGGGACGGACGGGCAGGGGGACAGGCGGGCGGGCAGGCAGGGGGACGGAAGGGCAGGCAGGCAGGGGGATGGGCGGGCGGGCAGGGGGATGGACGGGCAGGCAGGCAGGGGGACGGGCGGGCAGGCAGGCAGGGGGACGGGCATGGGGACGGTCGGGCGGGCAGGCAGGGGGACGGGCATGGGGACGGTCGGGCGGGCAGGCAGGGGGACGGGCATGGGGACGGGCGGGCGGGCAGGCAGGGGGACGGGCATGGGGACGGACGGGCGGGCAGGCAGGGGGAGGGGCATGGGGACGGTCGGGCGGGCAGGCAGGGGGACGGGCATGGGGACGGGCGGGCGGGCAGGCAGGGGGACGGACGGGCGGGCAGGCAGGCGGACGGGATGGGACGGGCGGGCAGGCAGGCAGGGGGATGGACGGGCGGGCAGGGGGACGGACGGGCGGGCAGGCAGGCAGGGGGACGGACGGGCGGGCAGGCAGGCAGGGGGACGGACGGGCGGGCAGGGGGACGGGCGGGCGGGCAGGCAGGGGGACGGGCGGGCGGGCAGGCAGTGGGACGGAGGGGCAGGCAGGCAGGCAGGGGGACGGGCGGGCAGGGGGACAGGCGGGCGGGCAGGCAGACAGGGGGACGGACGGGCGGGCAGGCAGACAGGGGGACGGACGGGCGGGTGGGCAGGGGGACGGACGGGCGGGCAGGCAGGCGGGCGGGCAGGCAGACAGGGGGACTCACCGTGCTGGCTGCGTGCCCCTCGTAGCCGTGGAAGCGTCCCTGCATGCACACACAGGCCTGGCCCTTCAGCTCCCCAAACAGCAGCCTGCCAGCGTGCCCTGCCACTGGGAGGGAACACAGCAGAGCTTCAGTGACAGCAGCCACGGCCTCAGGCGCCAGGGGACACACACCCTGGTGAAGCACGGAAGCATGGAATGATACAGTCATGGAATCACAGAGTCGTGGAATGATAGAATCATGGAATGATAAAATCATAGAATCATGGAAATCATAGAATTGTGGAATCATGGAATGATAGAATCATGGAAGCATAGAATCATGAATCATAGAATCATGGAATCATGGAATTATGGAGCCATAGAATCATGGAATCATGGAATGATAGAATCATAGAATCATGGAAATCATAGAATTGTGCAACCATGGAATCACAGAATTATGGAACCATGGAATCATGGAATCGTAGAATTATGGAACCATGGAATCATACAATCATGGAATCATAGAATTATGGAGCCATAGAATCATGGAATAATGGAATCATGGAATCGTGGAACCATGGAATCACAAAATCATAGAATTATGGAGCCATAGAATCAGGGAATCATAGAATCATAGAACTATGGAACTATGGAATCATAGAATCATGGAATCACATAATTATAGAACCATGGAATCATACAATCATGGAATTACAGAATCATAGAATCATGGGATTATAGAATCATAGAACCATGGAATCATGGAACCATGGAGTCACAAAATCATAGAGTTATAGAATCATAGAGTCATGGGATGACAGAATCATAGAATTATGGAATTATGGAATCATAGAATCATGGAATCATAGAATTATATAATCACAGAATCGTGGATTCATGAAATTATAGAATCATGGAATTACAGAATCATAGAATCATGGGATTATAGAATCATAGGATGATATTATTATAGAATCATGGAATCATAGGATCATGGAATCATAGAATAATGGAGTTACAGAATCATGGAATCATGGAATGATACAATCATAGGATCATAGAATCATGAAATCACAGAATCATAGAGTTACAGAATCATAGAATTATAGAATCATGGAATCATAGAATCATAGATTCATAGAATCACAGAATTATAGAATCACTGGAATCATGGAATCACAGAATGGTCTGGGTTGGAAGGCACCTCCAAAGCTCATCCAGTCCAACCCCCCTGCACTCAGCAGGGACACCCCCAACTGGATCAGGTTGCCCAGAGCCTTGTCTGGCCTCACCTTGAATATGTACAGGGATGGAGCCTCAGCCACCTCCCTGGGCAACCTGTTCCAGTGTTCCACCACCCCCATAGTGAAGAACTTGTTCCTCACATCCAATCTCAACCTGCCCTGCTCTAATTTCAAGCCATTGTCCCTGGTCCTGACCCTGCAGGCCATTGCAAACAGTCTCTCTGCAGCCTTCCTGTAGCCCCCTTCAGGTCCTGGCAGGCAGCTCTGAGGTCTCCCTGGAGCCTTCTCTTCTCCAGGCTGAACACCCCCAGCTCCCTCAGCCTGTCCTCACAGCAGAGCTGCTCCAACCCCCTGAGCATTTTCATGACCTCCTCTGGCCCTCTCCATCAGCTCCATGTCCTTCCTGTACTGAGGGCTCCAGCCCTGCACACAGCACTGCAGGTGAGGTCTCAGCAGAGCAGAGCAAAGAGGCAGAATCACCTCTCTGGCAATGCTGCTTTGGATGCAGCCCAGGCTGTGCTTTGCCTTCTGTGCTGCCAGCTCCCCCTGCCTGCTCCTGTCCAGCTTCTCATCCCTCAGCACCCCCAAGTCCTTTTCCTCAGGGCTGCTTTCCAACAGCTCCTCCCCCAGCCTGTACTGACAGTGAGGATTGTTCTGGCCCAGGTGCAGAACCCTGCACTTGCTCTTGTTGAGCCTCATGAGGTTCACCTGGGTCACCTCTCCAGCCTGTCCAGGTCCCTCTGGATGCCATCCTGTCCCTCTGCTGTATGGACAGCACCACACAGCTTGGTGTCATCTGCAAACTTGCTGCTGGTGCATTCAATCTCACTCTCTCTGTCATTAATGAAAATATTAACCAGCACAGGTCCCAGTACAGACCCCTGAGGGTAACCCCCCCTTGTCACTGCTCTCCATCTGGACTCCAAGCCATTAAGCCCCAGAAGTGCTTCATAGAATCATGCACTGGTGAGGAAAATGAGCCAGGGCTCTCCTAGGCTCTCACCCATCAGCACCCCCAAATCCTTTTCCTCAGGGCTGCTTTCCAACACCTCCACCCCCAGCCTGTGAGGCTTGGGGCTATGGTTTAGGAGAGAACGTCATAGTGCAGGGTCAGTGGTTGGACGTGATGATCCCAGGGGGCTTTTCCAACCTGAATGATTCTGTGATTCTATGATTGTTCCAGCTTTGCACTCCTCTACCATTGCCATGTGCACACACAGCCTTTCCATGTGCACTTCCCCATCCTTGCCAATCCTTCCTGGGAGCAGTTCTCCTTCCACCCCTTTTTTGGAAGAGGTCAATCTGTCCCACTTCCAACCACCACCCTCAGTCCCAGCTCTGCAGGGTGCTGGGCTAGTGCCAACCTGTGCTGCGTGGGAAGTGGGGGATGTCCTCATAATGGAAGACTGTCTTGTTCTCCAGGGCATCTGCCAGGCCTCCCAGGCCAGAGCCACAGATGATGGCAGTCCTCGGGCGCTGGGCAGTTCGGGCACGCAACCAATCTGCTGTTTCCTTACACGCCTCATAGCTACACCTGCCAGAGAAAAGCAGGGCAGGGAGGATGTCAGACCCCCCCCCCCCTCCAAAAAAAAGAAGATCACAGCAGCACAGGACATGAGAGGTTGGAAGGGACCTCCAGAGATCAGCCAGCCCAACCCCCCTCCCCTGGCCAAAAGCGGGATCACACAGGGGAGTCTGCACAGGAATGCATCCAGGTGGGGTTTGAATATGTCCAGAGAAGGAGACTCCACAACCTCTCTGGGCAGCCTGCTCCAGGCCTCCAGCATCCTCACTGTAAAGAAGTTTGCCTGCACCCAGCTCTCAGGTGTCAGCAACCCCCTTCCTGTCCCCCAGTCACTGAACTTGCTGAGGGTGCACTCAATTCCCTCAGCCACAGGCTCACAGGATGTCAGGAGATGGAAGGGACCTCTGGAGAGTTTCCAGTCCAACCCCTGCCAGAGCAGGAGCAGAGAATGTAGCACAGGTCACACAGGAACACATCCAGCCAGGGCTGGAAAGGCTCCAGAGCAGGAGACTCCACAACCTCTCTGGGCAGCCTGCTCCAGGGCTCTGTCCCCCTCCCAGTGCAGAAGTTCCTCCTCCTGCTGAGGTGGAACCTCCTGTGCTGCAGTTTCCATCCATTGCCTCTTGTGCTATGCCAGGGCACAGTGAGCAGAGGCTGTCCCTGGCCCTTCCTTCCTGCCCCCCAGCCCTCAGCTCTGGATAGACATTGAGCAGATCCCTCTCAGCCTTCTCCTCTGCAGACTCAGCACCCCCAGGGCTCTCAGCCTCTCCTCCCCAGGCAGTGCTGCAGTCCCTTCAGCAGCCTTGGAGCCCTCCCTTGGACTCTCTCCAGCAGATCCCTGTCCCTCTGCAGCTGGGGAGCCCAGAGCTGGATGCAATATTCCAGCTGTGGCCTCCCCAGGGCAGAGCAGAGCAGAGGGGGAGGAGAACCTCCCTGGCCCTGCTGGCCACCCTCTGCTGAATGCCCCCCAGGACTCCCTTGGCCTTCTTGGCCCCCAGGGCACATTGCTGTGCCATGCAGAACTTGCTGCCCAGCAGCACTGCCAGCTCCTTCTCCTTGGGGCTGCTCTCCAGCAGATCCCCTCCCAACCTGTCCTGCTGCAGTTTCTTCTTCCTGCCCAGCTGCAGGACTCTGCTCTCCTCCTTGCTGAGCCTCCTTAGCTTCCTCTCTGCCCAGCTCTCAGTCTCTCCAAGCCTCTGAATGGCCTCACAGCCTTCAGGTGTCTCAGCCAAGCCTCCCAGCTTGGTATCTTCAGCAAACTTGCTGAGCAGCCTGTCTGTCTGTCTGTCCCCCCCTCAATGGCATTGATGAAGATGTTGGACATGCCCAGCCCCAGCACTGCTCCCTGGGGGACTCCACTGGTCACAGGCCTCTGAGTTGACTCTGTGCCACCAACCCCAACCCTCTGAGCTCTGCTGTGCAGCCAGTTAGCAATCCACCTCATGGACCAACCACCCATGGTGCATTTCTTGAGCTGTTCTATGAGGATGTTATGGAGACAGCATCAAAAGCCTTAAAAAAGCATCAAAAGCCTTATGCCTGTAAAGCATAAAAATCCTGAAAAGGTGCCAAAACCAGAGAGAAAAATGTCATTAAACCCCAAACAATAAGAGCTTCAGGGCTGTTATTGAAGGCATTTCACTTCTGAGCTCAGATGTCCTACCCCTGGCCAGAGGCAAAAGGTTTGAATCCTCTCTGCCAATTTCATTCTCCCAGAGGAAGGATGGCTAATGAGAGGTAGATCAGAGGCATGTCACAAAGCATCACCACTCCTGCTCCTGATGGGCTCTGGGCTCTCCTGAGCTACCAAGGGCAATGCAAAAGCACAGGCAGCCTGAGAGCCTGCAGCCTGCCTCTGCACAGAGATGGCCAACAGGCTGGAGAAGTCCAAGGGCACCTGGACAGACCAGGCTGCTCCAACCTGGCTTTGAACACTTCTAGGCTTGAAGCCTTCAAAACTTCTCTGGGCAGCCTGTGCCAGTGCCTCACCACCCTCCTGGGCAAGAACTTCCACCTATGTCTCATCTCAATCCAGTTTCTGCCAGTCTGAAGCCATCACCTCTCGTCCTGTCACTCCATGTCAAAGTCTCTCCCCAGCTCTCCCCTTTCAGCTACTGGAAGGTAGCTCTAAGGTCTCCCTGGAGCCTTCTCCAGGCTGACCAAGCCCAACTCTCTCAGCCTGGCCTCACAGCAGAGCCCTTCCAACCCTACCAGCATTGCTGTGGCCTCCTCTGGCCCTGCTCCAACAGGTCCCTGTCTGTGCTGAGGACTCCAGAGCTGCCCCAGCACTTCAGCAGAGCACAGCAGAGGGGCAGAATCCCCTCCCTGCTCCTGCTGCCCACACTGCTGGGGCTCAGCCCAGGGCTCCAGTGGAAGGATGGCTAATGAGAGCTTGATCAGAGGCATGTCACAAAGCATCACCACTCCTGCTCCTGATGGGCTCTGGGCTCTCCTGAGCTACCAAGGGCAATGAAAAGCACAGGCAGCCTGAGAGCCTGCAGCCTGCCTCTGCACAGAGGTGGTCAACAGGCTGGAGAGGTCCAAGGGCACCTGGATGGTGCAATAGTTAGGCTGAAGTCCATGGGCATGGATGGGTAAAGGAACTGACTTTGTCCTCTGCAATAGTTAGGCTGAAGTCCATGGCCATGGATGGGTAAAGGAATAGACTTTGTCCTCTGCAATAGTCAGGCTGAATTCCATGGGCATGGATGGATGAAGGGAGAGAGTTTGTCCTCTGCAGTAGTTAGACTGCTGGGACATGGGCACCACATAAGGAGCTGAAGAACCCAGGCTTTGGAAGGCTTGAGTGCCAGCAGCTTCCTCCTGGGGCTGCCACCACATTGCAGGCATCCATCTGCTCCACACCCTGAGGTTTCATCTGCTCCTACTAGGTGGGCAGAGGGGCACACCTGCAGTCTAGTCCTGGGCAAGAGGCCCAATGCCATCAGTCTGCATCAGAACACCACTTGCAGTGCTGGGGCAGCTCTGGAGCCCTCAGCACAGACAGGGACCTGTTGCAGCAGGGCCTGGGGAGGCCACAGCAGTGCTGGCAGGGCTGGAAGGGCTCTGCTGTGAGGCCAGGATGAGGGAGTTGGGCTTGGGCAGCCTGGAGAAGAGAAGGCTCCAGGGACACCTTCTGGTGGCCTTGCAGTGCTGGAAGAGGCTCTAAGAATGCTGGGGACAGAGTTTGGAGTAGGGTCTCTTGTGCCAGGCCAAGGGGGGATGGTTTGAAGTGAAAGAGGGAGATTGAGAGTGGAGAGAAGGGAGAAATGTTTGACACTGAGTGTGGGGAGAGCCTGGCCCAGGCTGCCCAGAGAGGTGGGAGATGCCCCAAGCCTGGCACCACTGCAGGGTAGGTTGTTTGGAGCTGTGAGCAACCTGCTCTGGCTGGGGATGTCCCTGCTGAGTGCAGGGGGGTTGGACTGGATGAGCTTTAAAGGTCCCTTCCCACCCAAATTGTTCCATGATTCTATTATACTTGGGGTGGTTATTGGGAGACTCAGGATCTTTGTGGCTGTGAGCAACCTGCTGGAGCTGGGGATGTCCCTGCTGGCTCCAGGGGGGATTGGGTTGGGAGAGCTTTAAAGGTCCCTTCCCACTCAAACTACTCCATGATTCTGTGACCCTATAAAACCAGAAATTAAAAGCAGGAACTTGGGGTCCTGGGCTGTTTGATTTCAGAGGGGAATTGCTCAAACAGCTTGGCCAAACAAAATGCCTCAGCCAGCTCTGAACTGAGCTGCAGGAAGCTGGGGGGTGGGAGGAGGTGACCTTGGACTGCCTGCTGCCTACCTGCAGGACACCACAGGGCTTCAATTTTCAGTCCTGTCAGTCCTGTAGCCATCAGATGCCTGATGAAACAGTCAGGAGCAGAGCAAGCTCCTAATGCAGTCTCCAATAAGATAATGAAGGCATCTTCTGAACGTCAATATCTGTGCTGAGAGCATTTTCTTGGCAGCAGCTCAGTGCTGAGCAGAGTTAAGGACTGCCTGGGGGAGGTCATGGAGCAACCAACACAGCTAGAGGAGGTGAGGTCATAGATTCATGGAATGGGTTGGGTTGGAAGGGACCTCAAAGCTCAGCCAGTGCCAACCCCCTGCCATGTGCAGGGACACCTCCCACCAGCACAGCTTGCTCATAGGCCTCATCCAGCCTGACCTGGAACACCCCCAGGGAGGAGGCAACCACAGCCTCCCTGGGCAGCCTGTGCCAGAGTCTCACCTTCCTCGTACTGAAGAACTTCTTCCTCAGCTCCACTCTAACCCTGCTCTGCCTCACCTTCAATCCATTCCCCCTGGTCCTGTCTCTAGACAACCTCAGCAAAAGTCCCACTGCAGCCTTCCTGGAGCCCCTGCAGATACTGAAATGCTGCTCTGAGGTCTCCCTGGAGCCTTCTCTGCTCCAGGCACAACAGCCCCAACTCTCCCAGCCTCTCCCCACACAGGAGAGGATCTCCAGCACTGTGATCTCTGTGGCCTTCTCTGGACCCTCTCCAGCAGCTCCAGGTCCTTCTTGTGCTGGGGGCCCCAGACATTGACACAGCACTGCAGGTGAGGTCTCATCTGCCCCTGGGCAAGCTGCTGTGGGTGCCCTGCTTTAGCAGGAGGGTTGGACTGGACGATCCCCAGAGGTCCCTTCTGACCCCCGGCACACTGGGATTCTGGGATTCCCAACTGTCCAGCTCCTGCTCAAAGTCCTCTCCACCACCTGACCACCAAAGCTCTGCTCCTAGTTCATAGAATCACAGAACTGTCAGGGCTGGGAGGAAGCTCAAGGCTCAGCCAGTCCCAACCCCCCTGCCATGGGCAGGGACACCTCACACCACAGCAGGTTGCTCACAGCCACCTCCAGCCTGGCTGCAAAAACCTCCAGGCAGGAGGCTTCCACCACCTCCCTGGGCAACCTCTGCCAGGCTCTCACCACCCTCCTGGGCAAGAATTTCTTCCTCACATCCAATCTCAATCTCCCCACTTCTACTTTTGCTCCATCCCCCCCACTCCTATCACTCCCTGACACCCTCCAAAGTCCCTCCCCAGCTTTCTTGGAGCCCCCTTCAGATCCTGCAAGGCCACCAGAAGGTCTCCTGGGAGCCTTCTCTTCTCCAGCCTGCACAATCCCAACTCTCTCAGGCTGTCTCCATAGGAGAGGTAAATTCCAAGCTGTGAGGTCAGAGCTGCCCCAGGATGTCATTACTCCCACGTCCAACCATTAAGGCAGAGTCATTTAGCTGAAACACTTCTCAAAAGCAAAGCTTGGGAATGAGGAAGGATTTGTTTACCAGCAGATGTTTTCCAAGTGTGCCACCAGCTCCTGGAAGAAGCAGAAGCTCTGAAAGCTGACCTGAATGGAGCTGACATTTGACTGACTGCATTATCCCTTGCTCCCAGGGAGAAAAAACCAACAACCAAACCCCAAGCTTTAAGTGTGCTTTACATACATTAGTGAATGATGTCCCCCAACATCCCTGTTGGGTAACTGTAATCCTTCTGCAGAGCTTGAAGGCAGCCAAGAGACTCTGAGTGTAATTCCCAAGCTTTTGAAGTACCTGTGGCAGGCTTCAGCAAAGAACCAGGTCACCAGGATCCCCTGGATCACAGAATCATGGAACTGTAGCATGCTAGGGCTTGGAAGGGACCTCCAGAGATTCATGGAATGGGTTGGGTTGGAAGGGACCTTAGAGATCAGCCAGTTCCAACCCCCTGCCAACCCCAGAGGGACACCTCCCACCAGCCCAGGTTGCTCAAGGCCTCATCCAGCCTGGCCTTGAACATCTGCCTCCAACCCCCTGCCAAAGCAAAGGAACACATCCAGGGGAAGGGTTGGAAGCTCTCCAGAGGAGACTCCACAGACTCTCTGGGCAGCCTGCTCCAGGGCTCCAGCAGCCTCACACCAAACAAATTTCTCCTCTTGGAAAGATCTCCAGGCTCATCACACAAAGGCTGTGACCTAATCCCCCTGCCAGAGCAGGGTCACCGAGGGCAGGGCACACAGGAACACATCCAGGGGGATTTGGAAGCTCTCCAGGGAAGGAGACTCCACAACCTCCCTGGGCAGCCTGCTCCAGGCCTCCAGCACCCTCACACCAAACAACTTTCTCCTCCTGTTGAGGTGGAACCTCCTGGGTTCCAGTTTGTGTCCATTGCCCCTTGGCCTGTCCTGGGTATCCCTGACAAGGGCCTGGTTGCATCCTCCTGACCCCCACCCCTCAAATATTGATGGACATTGATCAGGTCCCCTCTCATCCTTCTCCTCTCCAGACTAAGCAGCCCCCAGGCCTCTCTCAGCCTTTCCTCCTAAGAGAGATGCTCCAGTCCCTTAACCATCCTTGTAGCTCTCCACTGAACTCTCTCCAGCAGTTCCCTGTCCCTCTGGAACTGGGGGAGCCCAGAACTGGACACAATATTCCAGATGTGGCCTCACCAGGGCAGAGCAGAGGGAGAGAAGGACTTCCTTTGACCTGCTGGCCACAATCTTCTGAATGCCCCTGAGTACTCCATTGGCCTTCCTGGCCACCAGGGCACATTGCTGCCCCATGGAGAGCTCTGGGCCCCCTTTTTTCCCCAGTCTGTTTTGCAGAGGTGCCTGCTCCTTTGCAGGACAGCATTAAACCATGGCTGTTGTTCCTGGACATACCCAGAAGTTGTAGAGCTGTGGGATGGGTCCCATCCGGTGCCTGCTGAAGTCATTGGAGCTCTGGAGCTGTGCTGAGCTTGAGGGAATTTCCTTCCCCCTCCCTTCAGAGGCAAAAGTGGTGTTAAAAATCTTTCCTGTCCAAAGAAGTGCCAGCTCCAGGGCTCCTCACCTGAGAGCAGCCTCTGGGTGCAGGCTGAGGCTTAGCAGAGCTCTCTGCATCCCAGATCCTGGGCCACATCAGAGCTGTCCCCAGTTCTGAAGGCACAGTGATGTCACAACTAACCTTCAGCACCCTGCCTGCAACCTTGGGATGCAGAGCATCGAAGAGGACCAGCAGGCACAGGGAACTCCTGACCACGAAGGGAGACACCTGCTCTGCAGGGGTGGAGAGAAGGGACTCTGACCTCTGGGTCCCCAGATGCAATGTTCAGCCTGGGACTGCAGGAGCCTGAGGTCTGAGCAAGCTTTTTGGAGAGCAGAATTGACACCCAGAGCAGGAAGTCCTCTGCAGCTACTTTGTCTCAGGCAATGCATACCTAATAATAGCGCTGGGGAGCTTCACCCTGGATTAAATCAGTGGCTCAGCTCAAACCACAATCCTCTTGATTGTGATTGCTGTCATCCACAGGAGACAGGCATCTCTTGCACAACACAGGGCTGTCACCCATGACACAGCTTTGGTGGCATGAAAAAAACAACAATACCAAAGAAAAACCCCACCCCACCCTCATCCTGCTTCCACGGGGTTAGCAAAGCCATGGGGGAAGCAGAGTTAGCCTCATAAACACCCAGAAGATGAGGAGGCTTCAGGAGGGCACAGCACAGTCTCTGCCTCTCCACACCTTGGCCTCTGCTTCCTCACACCTGGGTCTCTGCCTCCTCACACCTTGGCCTCTGCTTCCTCACTCCTTGGTTTCTGCCTCCTCACACCTGGGTCTCTGCCTCCCCACTCCTTGGTTTCTGCCTCCTCAGACCTTGGTCTCTGCCTCTCCACACCTGAGTCTCGGCCTCTTTATTCTATGGTCTCTGCCTCCTCACACCTGGGTCTCTGCTTCTCCACACCTTGACCTCTGCCTCTCCACACCTCGACCTCTGCCTCTCCACATCTTGACCTCTGCCTCTCCACACCTCGACCTCTGCCTCTCCACACCTCGACCTCTGCCTCTCCACACCTTGGTCCCTGCCTCTTCTGGCTCCAAACCTCTCCCACGGTGCCCTGCCTGTTGCCATATTTCCTTATACCAGGTGGCCACAAGACAGTTGTTGTTTTTTTTTTTTTTTCACTTCAGAGCAGCCCTTGTCTGGCATTTATTGAGCACCCAGGAAGGAAGAGGAAGGAAAGAGGAGAAGCAAGTGAGGCAGAGCGAGGGAATCCGGCCAGCCCCTTCCAGCTGGGATGTCTGTGCATCCCCCTTACCTGTCTTCCTCAGCATAGGCCATCCTCCTCCTCCTCCTCCTCCTCCTCTCTGCTTAACCCAAAGAAGGGGATGGTTGCAGGCAATGGAGCCGCACGGGTTTTTGTGAGCCCAGGCCCAGTGAACCTGCGAGAATCTGCTGCTGGCTCTGGCAGTGAGTCAGGGAGGTGTGTCCCGGCCTCCCGCCGAGCATCTCTAATGCCCCGGGTAGGAGGGGCATGGGAGGACACCAGCAGCTTTTCTGCTCTCAGCCCCGTGCCACACATGCTCCGGAAAGCTCCCGGGCACCGCGCACACTTTGTCATGCAGATGAGGCGAACCTTCACCCGCACAGCTCTGCTGCAGCTGACGGCAGAGCTGGCCGCATGTGCACGGCTCCGACGTCAGCTGGGAAGCAGCCAGCAGCTGCAGGCACCTGCCCCTCTGCGATCCCAGCCCCCTGCCATCCCAGCCCCTCTGCGATCCCAGCCCCCCTGCGATCCCAGCCCCCTGCGATCCCAGCCCCCCTGCGATCCCAGCCCCCTGCCATCCCAGCCCCTCTGCGATCCCAGCCCCTCTGCGATCCCAGCCCCCTGCGATCCCAGCCCCCCTGCGATCCCAGCTGCCTATGATCCCAACCCCATTGCAATCCCAGCCCCCCTGCGATCCCAGCCCCCCTGCGATCCCAGCTGCCTATGATCCCAACCCCATTGCAATCCCAGCCCCTCTGCGATCCCAGCCCCCCTGCGATCCCAGCTGCCTATGATCCCAACCCCATTGCAATCCCAGCCCCCCTGCGATCCCAGCCCCCTTGCAACCCCAGCCCCCTACGATTCCAGCCCCCCTGCGATTCCAGCCCCCTTGCAACCCCAGCCCCCCTGCGATCCCAGCCCCCTGCGATCCCAGCCCCCCTGCGATCCCAGCCCCCTGCGATCCCAGCCCCCCTGCGATCCCAGCCCCCTGCGATCCCAGCCCCTCTGCGATCCCAGCCCCATGCGATCCCAGCCCCTCTGCGATCCCAGCCCCCTGCGATCCCAGCCCCTCTGCGATCCCAGACCCCTGCGATCCCAGCCCCTCTGCGATCCCAGCCCCTCTGCGATCCCAGCCCCCTGCGATCCCAGCCCCCCTGCGATCCCAGCTGCCTATGATCCCAACCCCATTGCAATCCCAGCCCCCCCTGCGATCCCAGCCCCCTTGCAACCCCAGCCCCCTACGATCCCAGCCCCCCTGCGATTCCAGCCCCCTTGCAACCCCAGCCCCCCTGCGATCCCAGCCCCCTGCGATCCCAGCCCCCCTGCGATCCCAGCCCCCCTGCGATCCCAGCCCCCTACGATCCCAGCCCCCCTGCGATTCCAGCCCCCTTGCAACCCCAGCCCCCCTGCGATCCCAGCCCCCTGCGATCCCAGCCCCCCTGCGATCCCAGCCCCCCTGCGATCCCAGCCCCTCTGCGATCCCAGCCCCCCTGCGACCCCAGCCCCCCTGCAACCCCAGCTCCCTTGCAACCCCAGCCCCCTTGCAGTCCCAGCCCCGCTGCAACCCTGTCCCTCTGAAATCCCTGCCCCCTTGCAATCCTATTGTTCTGTCATCTTCCCATCTGTCCTCTTTCTCTTTCTCTTTTCACCATGTTCCCCTTTGTCCTGGTCTGAGCTAGACCAGACTAGTTCTGGTCAGTGCTGCCTGTTCCCAGCTCAGGCTCTGCTCATTGAGGCATTTTCTGCAGCTCAGGGCAGCTTTGCACAGCCAGAGGCTGCTGCTAGCAGGGAGAAGCTGATGGGAACAGCTCCTGCCAAGGGCTGGGCTGCAGGAGGGCTCTGCCTGAGACTTGCTCCTCTGCAGACCAAGGGCATTGCCACAGCTTGGGGCAGGATGTCAGAGGTGTCACCTGTGGGAAGGAGCAGACAGGACAGGGGACCCTCAACTGCCCACCAAGGGACTGCAGCCCATGGAGGGCATCTTCAGGAGCAAGCTGAGGGAGCACCAAGGTCGAGCCTCTTCTCCACTGGCTGGTGTCCCAGGAGGACTCTGCCTCTTCTGCCTTCCATCCTGATCCATGTGTTCCTGGATCCAGCTCCCAAATCCAGCTCCTGAGTCTGGTTCCTGTCCAGGCTGGGACTGTCCCAGTGCCTGCCACTGCATCAGTGGTGCCATCACTGCCAGCAGGGGTTGGCCTCCACATGGGGTTGTGTCTCTTTGTCTCTGTTTCATTGGATTGTTCTCATTCCCATCCCAGCTGCTTCAGTTCCTTTCCCACCCCAATCAGCTTCTCTCCTCTACTCCCTTTCTCTTCCCTGCGGGAAGCAGAGGGGCTCATGGAGAGCCTGTGGCACTCCTCTGGTGACCAGCCCAGCCCTGACCCTTGACACCTCTCCTTTTTCAGACATCTCCTTTTTCTCATTCTCTCTCTTTCTTGTCTTTCTGCCCCATGGCCATCTCTCTCTTTGCTGTACTTCCTCTTAACCCTCAGCATTGTTTTTCTCTCCACACCCCAGCAGGCTGACAGCAGAGGTGGCCTTGGGTAGATTGAACCACCTCAAACCTGTTCCAAAGAGGCCCTTCCTACATCAGCCAACACCCCAAAGGGTTCTGCAAAAGTCTCTGTCACCCCCAAGCAACACCTGCCTCAAACCAGGCTCTCAGAGCCACTTAACAGCTCCCTCAAGTCTCCTTCTGCCCTCTGGAAAGCCACACTCCTCCTTGCCAGCACTCAGGATTTGAGAGCCATCATTTGCTCCCAGTAAATTACATCAGAGAGCAAAGTTAAGACCTCAGTATTGACTTTCCAGGCAGTTCTTTGACATCAGCAGAGTTCTGATGCCCCCAGAAATGTTCCTTTGATTAGCCTGAATCTGATTACCTTCATTAATCTGATTCTTTTTTGGCAGAGGAGAAGAGATCAGACAGTCTGGGAGCTCTTCCCTTTTTCTTCTCATCTAAGACAATCTCCTCCTAGTTTAGATTTCCATGAAAAACAGGATTATGGATTAAAAAAACAACAACAAAACCCAAACTGGACCATTTTTGCCTGTCTTTCTGCAGAGGCTGTTATTTAACAGCACCAAAAAAGGAGTGGAGCTGGAACTTGTGAATGGGGCACTTGCTGCAGAAGTCCTAAACAAAGGCTTGGCCCTACTGGATGAAGTCAATTTGAGCTTTGAGAGCCTTTATGCCTCTAACAGAGCAGAGGAGAACAATGCTAAAGGATCTGCAGTGCCTGCAGAAGTAATTCCAGAGCAGATCTACAAAATTCAAGGGGTTCAATTAATTTAGGTTGTTGGGGTTTTTTTTAAGGCTGGAAGGCCACACCCACCAGGGGTAGGTGCTGGGACCAGTGGTGTTTAACATCTTTGTCAGTGACCTGGACACTGGGACTGAGGCACCCTGGTCAGGTCTGCAGGTGCCACCAAGCTGTGTGGTGCTGCTGACACACTGGGGGGAAGGATCCATCCAGAGGGACCTGGGCAGGCTGCAGAGCTGACCCAAGCCAAGCTCATGAAGTTTAACAAGGGCAAGGTCCTGCAGCTGGGGCAGGGCAGTGCCAAGCACAGAGCCAGGCTGGGGGAGGAGTGGCTGAGAGCAGCCTGCAGGAGAAGGCCTTGGGGGGGTCAGGGGGTGACAAAGTGCCCAGGAGCCAGCAGTGGTCCCTGGCAGCCCAGCAGGCAGCTGTGTGCTGAGCTGCATCCAGAGCAGGGAGAGCAGCAGCACAGGGAGGGGATTCTGCCCTCTGCTCTGCTCTGCTCAGAGCCCACCTGCAGCACTGCCTCCAGCTCTGGGGCCCCCAGCACAAGAAGGACCTGGAGCTGCTGGAGAGGCTCCAGAGGAGGCCACAGAGGTGAGCAGAGGCTGCAGAACCTCCCCTGTGGGGCCAGGCTGGGAGAGTTGGGGCTGTGCAGCCTGCAGAAGAGAAGGCTCCAGGGAGACCTCAGAGCAACCTTCCAGGACCTGAAGGGGCTCCAGGAGAGCTGGGGAGGGACTTGGGACAAGGGCTGGCAGTGCCAGGATGAGGGACAATGGCTTGGAGCTGGGAGAGGGGAGAGTGAGAGTGGAGAGGAGGAAGAAATTGTTGTCAGTGAGAGTGGGGAGACACTGGCACAGGTTGCCCAGGGAGGCTGTGGCTGCCCCCTGCCTGGAGGTGTTCCAGGCCAGGCTGGATGAGGCCTTGAGCAGGCTGTGCTGGTGGGAGGTGTCCCTGCCCATGGCAGGAGTGTTGGCACTGGATGATTTTGGAGGTCCCTTCCAACCCAACCCATTCCATGAGTGGGCTGCACAATGTTTAAGAGCAAGCACTGGCAGTCTCTCAGCCTTCCTGTCTGTGTCTGCAGCAAAGTGGATCTCAGATCCTGATCTGACTGACTCAGAGACCTTCCCAGTCCTGTTTCTGCAGGGAGCACACAGGCTGCCAGATAAGCATCACCTGCAATCACTCTGGAACAATGCCTTCCATCCCCCACAGTGCCTGCTATCTATAGAAGTGTTGGGAATTATTTTGCAAGCATTTCATCAAAACATTTATAATTAGGGCTGGAGGCAGAGCCTCCCACTTTTCCTGTGTGCTCACATTAGCACAGCATCACATCCCCCTGCTGCCCTCTCACATGGACTCACAGCACCCTGCTGGGAAAGAGAATGGAGCTGCAGACAGAGCCATGGTGGCCACACAGTGGAGACAACAGAAATCGACCTAGGGCAGGAGAAAGCAGCCCCCAGCATGGTCCCACAGGCACCACCTGCAATGCTGTGTCCAGTTCTGGGCTCTTCAGTTCAAGAGGGACAGGGAACTGCTGGAGAGCGTTCAAGGGAGGCTGTGAGGGTGAGGAACAGACTGGAACAGCTCTGCTGTGGAGAAAGGCTGAGAGCCCTGGAGGTGTTTAGTCTGGAGAGGAGAAGGCTGAGAGCCCTGGAGGTGTTTAGATTGGAGAGGAGAAGGCTGAGAGCCCTGGAGGTGTTCAGACTGGAGAGGAGAAGGCTGAGAGCCCTGGAGGGGTTTAGATTGGAGAGGAGAAGGCTGAGAGCCCTGGAGGGGTTTAGTCTGGAGGGGAGAAGGCTGAGAGCCCTGGAGGTGTTTAGATTGGAGAGGAGAAGGCTGAGAGCCCTGGAGGTGTTCAGACTGGAGAGGAGAAGGCTGAGAGCCCTGGAGGTGTTTAGATTGGAGAGGAGAAGGCTGAGAGCCCTGGAGGTGTTTAGATTGGAGAGGAGAAGGCTGAGAGCCCTGGAGGGGTTTAGTCTGGAGAGGAGAAGGCTGAGAGCCCTGGAGGGGTTTAGTCTGGAGGGGAGAAGGCTGAGAGCCCTGGAGGTGTTTAGTTTGGAGGGGAGAAGGCTGAGAGCCCTGGAGGTGTTTAGATTGGAGAGGAGAAGGCTGAGAGCCCTGGAGGTGTTTAGTTTGGAGGGGAGAAGGCTGAGAGCCCTGGAGGTGTTTAGATTGGAGAGGAGAAGGCTGAGAGCCCTGGAGGGGTTTAGATTGGAGAGGAGAAGGCTGAGAGCCCTGGAGGGGTTTAGATTGGAGAGGAGAAGGCTGAGAGCCCTGGAGGGGTTTAGTCTGGAGGGGAGAAGGCTGAGAGCCCTGGAGGGGTTTAGATTGGAGAGGAGAAGGCTGAGAGCCCTGGAGGTGTTTAGTCTGGAGAGGAGAAGGCTGAGAGCCCTGGAGGGGTTTAGTCTGGAGAGGAGAAGGCTGAGAGCCCTGGAGGGGTTTAGATTGGAGAGGAGAAGGCTGAGAGCCCTGGAGGGGTTTAGATTGGAGAGGAGAAGGCTGAGATCAATGTCTGTAAATATCTGAGGGGTGGGTGCCTGGATGAAGGTGCCAGGCTCTGTTTTGGGGGTGCCCAGGGATAAGCACAAGGACCAAGAGGGATAAGCACAGGGACCAAGAGAGATAAGCTGGAACCCAGGAGGTTCCACCTGAACAGGACGAGAAACTTGTTTGGTGTGAGGCTGCTGGAGGCCTGCAGCAGGCTGCCCAGGGGGGTTGTGGAGTCTCCTTCTTTGCAGAGCTTCCACCCCCCCTGGATGTGCTCCTGTGTGACCTGCCCTGGGTGCTGCTGCTCCAGCAGGGGGGTTGGGCTGGGTGATCTCCAGAGGTCCCTTCCAGCCCCTCTCATCCTGTGATTCAGTGATCCCCATGCCCTCATGAGTGCAGTGCTCATCTTTGAGCACTTTCCCTTTATTTCTTGTACTTGGCAAAGAAAAGACTGCCTCAGTGTCCTGAACTGGAAAAGGATAAAGCCAGGACAGGGATGAACCCTGGAGGGATTTTGGTTTTCTGTCAATCACCTGCAGTGCAGGTTCCACGTTTGTGTCTAAACTTCCTGAACATACTCTGAGAACTGATCAGAATTTTGGTGGTAATTTGAACCTCCCTGGCTGGGACACTCCTCAGTTGTTTCTCTGCTGGAATCTTAGCAGGAAGAGAAGGAATATCAGAGACCCACCGAATGCCTTGGGTTGGAAAAGATTTTTGAGGCTGAGTCCAACCATTCCCTAACTCTACCAAGCCTGCTGCTAACTCATGGCCCTCAGCACCACAGCTCTGCCTCTTTGAAACACTTCCAGGGATGGGCACTCAACCACCTCCCTGAGTAGCCTGGGCCAGGCTTTGAGAAGCCTTTCAGGGAAGAATTTTCTTCTGATGTCCAACCTAAACCTCCCCTGGTGCAACTTGAGGCCATTTCCTCTTGTCCTATCACTTGCTGCATGGGAGCAGAGCCCAACCCCCACCTGGCTGCAGCCTCCTCTCAGGAGCTGTTAAGAGCAATGAGGTCTCCCCTCAGCCTTCCCTTCTCCACACCAAACCCCCCCAGCTCCCTCAGCTGCTCCTCCCCAGCCCTCTTCTCCAAACCCTTCCCCACCTTTGTTGCCCTTCTCTGGATCTGCTCCAGCTCCTCAGTGTCCTTGGAGTGAGGGACCCAAAACTGAACCCAGGATTTGAGGTGTGGCCTCCCCAGTGCCCAGTCCATGGGGACAATCCCTGCCCTGCTCCTGCTGCCCACACCATTGTGACCCAGGCCAGGCTGATGGTGCCCTTCTTGGCCACCTGGGCACACTGCTGGCTCATCTTCAGCCAGCTGTAGACCAACACCCCCAAATCTTTCTCTGCCAGGCAGTTTCCAGCCATTCTGCAACAAGCATGGAGTGTTCCTGGGGTTTTTGTGACCCAAGTGCAGGACAAATCCTATACCTGGGAAGTTGTTCCCCTGTGGATTGTTTGAACACAAATTTGCTCATTGTACATCTGCAGGAAAGAGATAGTCACAGATTGCATTGGGCTGGAAGGGACCCTCCAAGGGCATCCTGCCCACCCCCCTGCAGGCAGCAGGGACACCTCCAGCTGGAGCAGGCTGCCCAGGGACACAGCCAGGCTGAGCTTGAATGGCTCCAGGGATGGAGCCTCCAGCACCTCCCTGGGCAACCTGTGCCAGTGTCTGCCCAGCCTCCCTGGGCACAACTTCCTCCTGAGCTCCAACCTAACTCTGCCCTGCTCCACTTCCAAACCATTGCCCCTGGGCCTATCCCCACAGCCCCTTCTGAACAGTCCCTCCCCAGCCTGCCTGCAGCTCCCCTGCAGAGCTTCAGCTGCAGCTCTCAGCTCTCCCTGCAGCCTTCTCTTCTGCAGGCTGCACAGCCCCAACTCTCCCAGCCTGGCCCCACACCAGAGCTTCTGCAGCCTCTGATCATCTCTGTGGCCTCCTCTGCACCCTCTCCAGCAGCTCCAGGTCCTTCTCATGCTGGGGGCTCCATATCTGGCCCCAGCCCTGCAGGTGAGGTCTCCCCAGAGCAGAGCAGAGGGGCAGGATCCTCTCTCTCCAGCTCTGGCCACACTGCTTTGGATGCAGCCCAGGCTGCCCTTGGCCTTCTGTGCTGCCAGTGCCCATTGCTGGCTCCTGGCCAGCTTCTCCCCCACCAGCACCCTCAGGACCTCTGCTCATAGGTAACACAGAACACAGTTGAGCAGGGGAAGAGCAAACCAGGCACTCCAAGGGCTTGTCATGGTTAGCTGAGCAAAATGAGACCTGAGCAAGGCTCTGATGACAGCCTGAAAATGTTGCCATGGAGGCAGGAGAGATACAGAAGCTTCAGACAAGCACCATGGAGCTCCAGAGATGCTTGTTCAGTGAGGCCAGACATCAGAAACCAGCTTCTAACTACCCAATATGTGCAGGCCTCAATAGCCCTCTGGTTAGGGCACAGGGAAAAAGGCTTTCAGGGTGGAGATCAGCTAAAGAAAGGGTTGTGTGATGTTCCCTGGCAGGGAAGCAGAAGCAGCTTTCATAACTTGTCTGCCACCTCTGTTAAAACTCAGCAGCTTTAATCAGCCTCAGGCAAAAAGAGACAGCAGCTTGAGCAACTGTGAGCAAATGCTACCACAGACACCAGGGAAGGAGCAGAGAGGTTCTAAGAGCAACCAACACTTCCAGCTTCCAGCTCTTGGAGAGGTGTCAAAGGCTAAAGGCTAACACCAGCCTCACAGAATTGGTTGGAAGAGACCTTTCAGATCACTGAATCCCCCACTTGACCCAGCACTGCCAGGGCACCACCAAACCACAGCCCTCAGCACCACATCTCCACAGCTTTGGAACCCCTCCAGGGCTGTGGACTCCACCACTGCCCTGGGCAGCCTGGGCCAGGCCTTGCCAACCCTTCTGGGGATGAGATTGTTCCTCATGGCCAACCTAAACCTGCTCTGGGGAAACTAGAGACTGTTTTCTTCTTTCCCATCACTTGTTCCTTGGGAGAAGAGAGCAACCCCAAGCTGGCTCCAGCCTCCTTTCAGGGAGCTGTAGAGAGTCAGAAGGTTTCCCTTCAGCCTCCTTTTCTCCAAGCCCAGAACATCCAGAACCAGGCAGGACCACAAGTCCTGCTTCTAGCTGCTGCTTCATGCTTTTACTCTGAGTTCCCTTCCCTTCCCTTCCCTTCCCTTCCCTTCCCTTCCCTTCCCTTCCCTTCCCTTCCCTTCCCTTCCCTTCCCTTCCCTTCCCTTCCCTTCCCTTCCTTTCCCTTCCCCAGACTTGCAGAAGGGGTAGGCAGAGAAAACTCCTCTGACAGGATCCCAGAATAGTTTGGCTTGGATGGGACTTCCAAAGGTCAGCTTGTCCAATCCCCTGGAGGGAGCAGGGGCATCCTCCACTAGGTCAGCTTGCTCAGAGGCTTTGATTTCACCATTCACAAATCTTTTATTCCAGAGGCTCTGTGACCCTGCCCAGGGAATGCAGCAGCAATTCAAGCTGCTGCTCCACAGCATCCCTTCTGCCTGGCACCTGATAGAGCACCACGAGGCCACAAGCAGAGGAGAGGCAGTGCCCAGGGAGTGTTCCCAGGCATGGGAGTTTGTGGGAAGGGAAGCAGAGCATCGAGGCAGTCAGCAGAGGCAGGGCTTAGAGGCAAAAGGATCATTTTGAGTTGCACTTTCTGAAGGGATAAAAGCAGAGCAAGCAGGGATCAGCAGTATGTCAGGCTGGGGATGAGCTGCAGGATGGGAGATGCTCTGAGGCAAGAGAGGGAGGGAAAATCAGCTCAAGGGAGAAATGTGGTGGAGGGAACAGGAACATTGCCTGGTGACACCAAACTGGGAGGAGAGTTCCAGCAGCCTCCTGGTGCAGAACTTGTTCCTCACATCCAATCTCAATCTGCTCTGCTCTCATTTTCAAACCATTGCCCCTGGTCCTGTCCCTGCAGTACTTTGGGAACAGTCTCCCTGCAGCCTTCTTGTAGCATCCTTCAGGTACTGGAAAGCTGCTCTAAGGTCTGCCTGGACCCTTCTCTTCTCCAGGCTGAACAACGCCAGCTCCCTCAACCTGTCCCCATAGCAGAGGTTCTGCAGCTCCCTGATCATCTCTGTGGCCTCCTCTGGACCCTCTCCAGCAGCTCCAGGTCCTTCTCATGCTGGGGGCTCCATATCTGGCCCCAGCCCTGCAGATGAGGTCTCCCCAGAGCAGAGCAGAGCAGAGCAGAGGGGCAGGATCCTCTCTCTCCAGCTCTGGCCACACTGCTTTGGATGCAGCCCAGGCTGCCCTTGGCCTTCTGTGCTGCCAGTGCCCATTGCTGGCTCCTGGCCAGCTTCTCCCCCACCAGCACCCCCAAGTCCTCTGCAGGGCTGCTCTCAATGTTATCCAAAGACTTACAAATTCCAGAACAGAGAAAAGGTGATTGGAAAAGTAATGTCAAAGCTTTAAGAGGAGATTAAAAAGGATCAAAGGCAATTACTTAAATATGCTCCTGTCTACAGACCTCAGCCTTGTGGCTAGTGTGTAAACAGGCAGGAATAGCACAGGGAAGGGAACTGAAACATCCACAGCTTCAGAAAACATCAGTGGAGCTATCAGGAGGAAAGCCAAAAGGAAGGGGATGATGCCTTTGGGTTTTTTTGCTACAGAGACAAAAAGCAAACATCTCAAACCTCACCAGGCCACTGACACTGCTGCTAGCTTTAGGTTTGTGTAAACAAAGGGCAAGAAAAACCTCCACAAAGCTGCTACTCCACACAGCAACTTCAAAGAGAGAGCACCACCCCCTCAGCTGCTTCCCTCACTGGCTGCTCCTTTGCTGCCATTAATCTGCCTGGGCTTCTGTTCTGCTCTGGGGAGACCTCACCTGCAGGACTGTGTCCAGCTATGGGAACCCCAACACAAGAGAGATATGGACCTGATGGATAGGGTCCAGAGGAGGCCACCAAGATGATCAGAGGCTGCAGAACCTCTGCTGTGGGAACAGGCTGGGAGAGTTGGGGCTGTGCAGCCTGCAGAAGAGAAGGCTGCAGGGAGAGCTGAGAGCTGAAGCTCTGCAGGGGAGCTGCAGGCAGGCTGGGGAGGGACTGTTCAGAAGGGGCTGTGGGGATAGGCCCAGGGGCAATGGTTTGGAAGTGGAGCAGGGCAGAGTTAGGTTGGAGCTCAGGAGGAAGTTGCGTAGTCCCTGGGCAGCCTGCTCCAGCTGGAGGTGTCCCTGCTGCCTGCAGAGGGTTTTTCATAAGGGTCTCTAGCAATAGGAGAAGGGGGAATGGCTTTAAGCTGAGGAAGAGTTGATACAGACTGGATCTTAGGAAGAATTTCTTCAGTAGGAGAGTAGTGAGACTCTGGAGTCCCTTCTGACTGCAGGGGGGGTTGGACAAGATGGCCTTGGAGGGTCCCTTCCCTCCAAGGAGACAGGAGCTGCAAAGCTCCTTCCCAAGGAAGCAGCCTGCAAGCATTTCTGCTACAGAGTTTTTTTTTTTTTATCAGAGTTGCCTATGCCAGCCTTAGCTTAATAAATAATAAAGACTAAGTTCCAGTTTTCTATTCAGGTTAATAGGTACCACAGGGTTGGGTTAATTTTTTTTTCCTTAAATACTTAAGACTCTTTCTGCTTTATGGCAGCATTCCTTCATTTTACAAAGCTTTAAAAGGTTGGGGGGGGGGTTTTTTGCTTGTATATTTACATGCTTGGTTTCAACTTTAACATCTAATTTAGCCAGAGAAGGAGAAAAAATCATTTACTTATCATTATTATATCCTTAAAGAGGGAGTATCAAGATTTTTCTCACCGTTATTTAATATCTAGCAACATTCTCCTCAGCTGTATCAGTGCTGGAGTGCCTCCTGTCTCATAGCACTGAAATATCTGTGCTAAAAACAGTTCTGGCTCAGGGCTGGGTTGTGCTTCATCAAGAAGAAATATATGAGAGTGCAACCATCAACAGCAGCAAGCTTGGCACTGAAGTGGAAGGATTTCTGCTAACTCATGCTATGTGGATGGCTGTTTGTTCCCCAGTGGGCTGCCACCTGCCTCGTGCCCTGCCCTGTGCAGAGGAAAATCCCCACAGTATTTAACACCTGGAGAGCAGCTTGCACCCCTCTGTCTACTGTGGCAATTAACCTGCTTTGACCCTCCTGCCTCTGCTTGGAGGTGAGGTGCTGGTTTGCTGCCTACAAAGTGGCTGTGTGCTTCCAGGGATGCTGCAATGCATGTTTTGATTCTTCTCATTATGGCTCTCTTAACATTTCAAGGCTTTTGCCTCCTGCTAACCCAAGTTGGGTGCAGTGAGTCTCCCAGGGAGTTTAGAAAGGGCAGCAAAGTGGATTATCGTGAGCAAGAGTCTTTAAAGTGTCTGCTTGTGAGTGACAGAGGCCAAAACTCTTGAAGAGCATCACTGCTAACTCCAGAGACAAGAAAATGGCTTGGAGAGTGCGTGCTGGGATGTGGCACCTGCTGGGCTGGGAGGTGGCCTTCCAGTATCTGAAGGGGGCCTACAAGAAAGCTGGGGAGGGACTTTTTGGGTGTCAGGGAGTGATAGGACTGGGGGGAATGGAACAATACCAGAAATGGGTAGATTCAGCCTCATCCCTGGAAGCTTTGCCTTTGAGAATTGTTTCAGCTAAATGACTCTGCCTTAATGGTTGGATGTGGGAGTAATGATATCCTTGGGCAGCTCTGACCTCACAGCTTGGAACTTACCTCTCCTATGAGGACAGCCTGAGAGAGTTGGGGTTGTGCAGGCTGGAGAAGAGAAGGCTCCCAGGAGACCTTCTGGTGGCCTTGCAGGATCTGAAGGGGGATCCAAGAAAGCTGGGGAAGGACTTTGGAGGGTGTCAGGGAGTGATAGGACTGGAGGGGATGGAGCAAAAGTAGAAGTGGGGAGATTGAGATTGGATGTGAGGAAGAAATTCTTGCCCAGGAGGGTGGTGAGAGCCTGGCAGAGGTTGCCCAGGGAGGTGGTGGAAGCCTCATCCCTGGAGGTTTTTGCAGCCAGGCTGGAGGTGGCTGTGAGCAAGCTGCTGTGGTGTGAGGTGTCCCTGCCCATGGCAGGGGGGTTGGAGCTGGCTGAGCCTTGAGCTCCCTTCCAACCCTCACAATTCTGTGATTGTGCTTTGCTCGTCCTCTGCTCCTCCCTCAGCTGTGTCTGGCTCTGTAGGGCAGAGGTCCCCAGTTTCTAGGCAAGAAGAAGCAGGGCACCAAGCCCCACTTTTTCTCCAGTGGCTCGCTAGCAAATATCAACGGTGCTTTCCTCTGAATACTCTGCAAGTATTCTCACATGGCAAACTTTGAGTAATTCTGTAAACGTTTCTTATTTCCTTTTGTGCCACACTGCTGCTGGGAAGCAGCTCCTCTGCTCCCCCCCCCCCCGCCTCCACCTTCCCTTTGGGAAACTTAATAGCGTTTTGGGGTATTTTGGCTAAAAACAGCCTGCTTTTTGTCTCTTACGAATGAAACAGCCTCGAACGGCTCACCTGTCAGAAGGCAGAACCCAGAACAACCTTGGGGGGGCTGTGGGACCAGGTCCGTCCTCGCCTTCTGCCAGCAGTTAGCAGCGATGGGTAACACCCCACCCCGTCCCTCTCCTTCAAACACCCTCCATCTGTATTTAAAAAAGCAAATAAAAGCCCTCCTGGCCCCGAGAGGGGAGGTGCCTGCCGTGCCCCAGGGAGACAGAGGGCAGTGCTGCGGGGAGCAGCGGGGCCGGACTGCGGAGCGAAGGGGCTGGGCCTACCTCCCTCGCCGCTGCGTTTCCCATCGCATCCGCCGGGTAAGAGCGGAGGTGGCTCCTCCAGGCCGCGCCGCAGCCGCGGCCTCGCGTAGCGAGCTGGGCGGTGCGGGGAGGCGGCTCGGCCGGGCGCGGCTCTACGGGGGGCCGAGGCGGAGGGAGGCGGCCAGGCCGCGCCGGGCCCGTGGCAGCGCACGGGAAAGGGAGAGAGGCTGTCCCCGGAAGCCGCGGCCGGTGAGCCCCCAGCGTGGACCGGGGCTGGCTGCGGAGCAGAGCCGGTCCGGCAGGGAGCTGTGATGGACTTTTCCGTGGCGCTGCGATGTGTTGTGTGTGTGTGAGCTCAGAGCTCTAAAGCGGGCTTGAATCGAGTCCAGGACGGTGGGGACTGGAAATAAAACAGACAAGGCAGATGATGCCGTTTGCCAGTTTCCTTGTCTGCCGTGCTCTGGCTGGTGGCTTGCTCAGAGATTTGCTGGTGCGAGCTGTAGGGTCTTAGAAATGCTTATAAATACTTCAAGGGTGGGTGTCGGGAGGATGGGGACAGTAATTTTTTTTTTTCCAGTGGTGTCCTGTGACAGGACGAGGGGTAGCAGGCACGAACCCGAACGCGGGAGGTTCCGTTTAAACTTGACTTGGAGAGTGGTAGAATCCTGCAACAGGCTGCCCAGGGAGGCGGTGGAGTCTCCATCTCCGGAGCCATTCAAACCCTGCCTGCCTGCTCTCTTCTGCAGCCCGATCTCGGCTGTCCTGCTTTGGCAGCGGGGTTGGACTAAGTCTCCAGAGATCTTTTCCAAGCCGTCTGTGGGAAGGGCTGTGCCTCATCGTCGGTGTTTAAAAAGGAAGGGCAAGTCTTTTCCCAGCACGGTGCTCTGGAGTTCTCTTAGCTTTCCTCTTCTCCCCAGCACATGTTGTGAGAAAGGAGGAGATTGAAGCCAGAATGCACCTGCATAAAGGAAAGTGAAACAGAATCTGCTTATCACAAGGCAGTTGAGCTGAGGAAAGGAGAGATGCAACTTCACCTTTATGGACTTCAAACGCTTGCTTCTCCTCAGCAGACTGATGGCGCTGAGAGAACAACAGCTGAGGTCGTGGGGCTGTGTCCTGAGATGCTTTGTGGTTTGAAGGGGAAGACTCAAGTGTTTAGGATGGCCACTCGTTGTCCTGCTCCCTTCCAAAGTTTCCCAACCATTTCCATTTTAACCCGATGCTTTTTCACTAGGAACTGTGGTGTGCTGGTTAAGGTCTTCCCCATGAGAGTGGTGAGAGCCTGGAATGGGTTGTGCAGGGAGGTGGTTGGGGCCCCATCCCTGGAGGTGTTTAAGGCCAGGCTGGATGAGGCTCTGGCCAGCCTGATCCAGTGTGAGGTGTCCCTGCCCATGGCAGGGGGGTTGGCACTGGATGAGCCTTGAGGTCCCTTCCAACCTGGACCTATTCTATGATCATAGAATAGAATCATAGAATCAACAAGGTTGGAAAAGACCTCAGATCATCAAGTCCAACCTATCACCCAGCATCTCATGACTAAGTAAACCCTGGCTTCAAGTGCCACAGCCAATCCTTTTTTGAACTGCTCCAGGGATGGTGACTCCACCACCTCCCTGGGCAGCACATCCCAATGGCCAATCTCTCTTTCTGGGAAGAACTTTCTCCTCACTTCCAGCCTAAACATCCCCTGGGACAGCTTGAGACTGTGTCCTCTTGTTCTGGTGCTGCTTGCCTGGGAGAAGAGACCAAACCCCTCCTGGCTACAGCCTCCCTGCAGGGAGTTGTAGACAGCAATGAGGTCTGCCCTGAGCCTCCTCTTCTCCAGGCTGAACACCCCCAGCTCCCTCAGCCTCTTCTCACAGGGCTGTGCTCCAGCCCCCTCCCCAGCCTTGTGCTCCAGCCCCCTCCCCAGCCTCGTTGCCCTTCTCTGGACACCTTCCAGCATCTCAATGTCTTCCTTAACCTGAGGAGCCCAGAACTGGCCACAGCACTCCAGGTGTGGCCTAACCAGTGCTGAGCACAGGGCAGGATGACTTCCCTGCCCCTGCTGGCCACACTCTTCCTGATGCAGGCCAGGATGCCATTGGCCTTCTTGGCCACCTGGGCACACTGCTGGCTCCTGTCCACCAGCACCCCCAGGTCCTTCTCAGCCTGGCTGCTCTCAGCCACTCTGACCCCAGCCTGTAGTTCTGCATGGGATTGTTGTAGCTAAAGTGCAGCACCTGGCACTTGGACTTGTTAAATTCTACGATCTTTGTATTTTTAGTATGATGGAATTAAATGGATCGGGGGATGGTTAAAATGAAGGATTTCCCATTTCTTGTGGTAATTTCCTAGAATCATAGAAGGCTTCAGGGCTGGAAGAGACCTTACAGATCAGCTAATCCACCCCCTCTGCCATGGGCAGGGACACTTCTCAACTAGCCCAGGTTGCTCAAGGCTCCATCCAACCTGACTTTGAACATCTCCAAGGCGGGGGCATCCACAACCTTGCTGGACAATCCATTCCAGAGTCTTGCCAACCTCATAGTGAAGCATTTCTTCCTAAGATCAAATCAAAACCAGTTTTCCTTCAATTTAAATCCATTTTCTCTTGCCCTATCAGTGGACAGGAGAATTGGCTGCAGGAGACCAAAGGGAGATCTGTGCCAGCCATTGCAACCAACATCCCTTCCCCTCCCTCTCAAAGCTGCCTTTGCTTCTGGCTCCCCACTCTCCATACTCTGAGCTCTGGGATCAATGCTGCTATAAGCAGATGAGGATATCTCTGGGCCACTATTTAATCTGGATAGCCTGTGGTCCATTCTCCTTTGTAACCAACAGAGAGATCAGAAATGGGGTGGCCAAGAGGAGCAGGGAAGTTCTTCCCCTATACTCAGCACTGGTTAGGCCACACCTTGAGTGCTGTGTCCAGTTCTGGGCTCCTCAGGTTAAGGAGGACATTGAGATGCTGGAAGGTGTCCAGAGAAGGGCAACGAGGCTGGGGAGGGGGCTGGAGCATAAGGCTGGGGAGGGGTCTGGAGCATATCCCTGTGAGGAGAGGCTGAGGGAGCTGGGGGTGTTCAGCCTGGAGAAGAGGAGGCTCAGGGCAGACCTCATTGCTCTCTACAACTCCCTGCAGGGAGGTTGTAGCCAGGTGGGGGTTGGTCTCTTCTCCCAGGCAAGCAGCACCAGAACAAGAGGACACAGTCTCAAGCTGTCCCAGGGGATGTTTAGGCTGGAGGTGAGGAGAAAGTTCTTCACAGCAAGTGTAATTGGCTGTGGGATGTGCTGCCCAGGGAGGTGGTGGAGTCACCATCCCTGGAGGGGTTCATAAAAAGCTTGGCTGTGGCACTGGGAGCCAGGGTTTGGTTGTCAGGAGGGGTTAGGTATTAGGTGATAGGTTGGGCTTGATGATCTTTGAGGTCTTTTCCAAGCTGGGTGATTCTGTGTGTGTGTGATCTGCACTGAAGTGTTTTGACCTAGAGAGCAGCAGAGTATTTGGAGGTCTGTGAAGAGCCAAAGCAGCAGCCAACCCTTCTTCACTTTTAATGTTAATAGCATAAAGGGTGACTGCTATAGGGTTAGGGTTTGCCCTCTCCCCTCCTCCAACAATCGGAGATTCACCCCCAGGATGGAGAAGTTAACCTCCAGGATAAATCACCAGACTAGCCCAGAAAAGATGTGGAAGCAAAAGGAAGTTACACTTACAGAATGGACTAAATATGGAATTATAGCACAGAATGTTAGGGGTTGGAAGGCACCTCCAAAGATCATCCAGTCCAACCCCCCTGCCAGAGCAGGGTCACCTAGGGAAGATCACACAGGAATGAATCCAGGTGAGTTTTGAATGTCTCCAGAGAAGAAGGCTCCACAACCTCTGTAGGCAGCCTGCTCCAGGGTTTTGTCACCCACACAGTGACAAAGTTTTGCCTCCTGTTCCCCTGGCACCTCCTCTGCTCCAGCTTGCCCCCAGTGCCCCTTGTGCTGTCCTTGGCCATCCCTGAGCAGAGCCTGGCTCCAGCCCTGCACAGCTTTCTCCCCAGCAATGAGGGCAGCCCCCAGGCTGCTCTGCTCCAAGCCCCATCTCCCTCAGCCTGGCCTCACAGAGAGATGTTCCACTGCCTGCAATATCTTTGTGGACTCTCTGAAGCAGTTCCCTGAAGTCCTTCTTTAAGTGGGAAGCCCAGAACTGGGCACAGTGTTGCAGATGTGGCCTCAGCAGGGCAGAGTAGAGGAGGGAGGAGAATCTCTCTCAATCTACTAACCACTCCCTTTCTCATCCACCCAGGATTAGGATATAAGGTAATAAAACGTGCACAAATTATATTTACAGCTCAACAATCAGAAGTACCCACCCAGGGCAGGCCAGGGAGGGATTGTTTCACCTCTTCACTCGCCACCAAAGGAGGCTGTATGCTGCTCTCCCTGCCCCCACTCCCTTCTCCCTGCTACCTCCCACGAAATAAAGATTATCCCAGCAAGGTCAAAGGGAGGGAGGCGTTGCAAGCAGAAGCAAGAGGAAAGGAAGAGAAAGAGCTTTCTGTGGTACAAAATCTAAGCTTTCAGCACAGCAATGGAAGGATATTAATTTATCTCTTGTTGTCAGCCTGTGCCCAATCCCTAACATTATTGATCCTTTACTCAAAGTCTCTGTGTCTAAGATGGGTGCTAGCTCAGGCTGTCACAGTGACTGAGCTCTGAACAACCTCATCACCAAACAGCCTGATCCAGGAGAGCCCTGGCTCATTTTCCTCACCAGTGCATGATTCTATGAAGCACTTCTGGGGCTTAATGGCTTGGAGTCCAGATGGAGAGCAGTGACAAGGGGGGGTTACCCTCAGGGGTCTGTACTGGGACCTGTGCTGGTTAATATTTTCATTAATGACAGAGAGAGTGAGATTGAATGCACCAGCAGCAAGTTTGCAGATGACACCAAGCTGTGTGGTGCTGTCCATACAGCAGAGGGACAGGATGGCATCCAGAGGGACCTGGACAGGCTGGAGAGGTGGTGCCCAGGTGAACCTCATGAGGCTCAACAAGAGCAAGTGCAGGGTTCTGCACCTGGGCCAGAACAATCCTCACTGTCAGTGCAGGCTGGGGGAGGAGGGGATAGAAAGCAGCCCTGAGGAAAAGGACTTGGGGGTGCTGAGGGATGAGAAGCTGGACAGGAGCAGGCAGGGAGAGCTGGCAGCACAGAAGGCAAAGCACAGCCTGGGCTGCATCCAGAGCAGCATTGCCAGAGAGGTGATTCTGCCTCTTTGCTCTGCTCTGCTGAGACCTCACCTGCAGTGCTGTGTGCAGGGCTGGAGCCCTCAGCACAGGAAGGACATGGAGCTGATGGAGAGGGGCCAGAGGAGGTCATGAAAATGCTTAGGGGGTTGGAGCAGCTCTGCTGTGAGGACAGGCTGAGGGAGCTGGGGGTGTTCAGCCTGGAGAAGAGAAGGCTCCAGGGAGACCTCAGAGCTGCCTGCCAGGACCTGAAGGGGGCTACAGGAAGACTGCAGAGAGACTGTTTGCAATGGCCTGCAGGGTCAGGACCAGGGACAATGGCTTCAAAGTAGAGAAAGGCAGATTGAGATTGGATATCAGAAAGAAGTTCTTCACTAGGAGGGTGGTGGAACACTTGAACAGATTGCTCAGGGAGGTGGTTGAGTCTCCATCCCTGGAGATATTCAAGGTGAGGCTGGACAGGGCTCTGGGCAACCTGATCTAGGGGATGATGTCCCTGCTGAGTGCAGGGGGCTTGGCCTGGATGAGCTCTGGAGGTCCCTTCTGGCCTGGCTCATTCTATGATTGTCTCCTGCTCTGGAGTGCAGAGGTGTAGCAGGAGGGAATTTTGGCCTGTTCCTGTCCATGGTACATTTGCAGTGAGACTGTTTCTTATTCTGTGCCATTTTGCAGGTTGTGAAGCCATCCAAGAATGAACAACTGTAAGAGGCAGCTGTATGCTGACCAGACAGCAAACCTGGAGAAGTTTAGCCCCGAGGTTCTTTCTGAAATTGAGAAGCTGTTTGCAAAGAAGTTTACTTACACCAAGCCAGCGAACGAAGACTGGCAGCTGCCAGACCCCGGCGACGCTTTCACCTGTGCTCACAAGGAGTTCCACTCCCTCCTGGCTCTGAAAGACTCCTTGAACCAAGTGAAGAATCAGCTGAGTGATAAGAACCTGGAGGAGTGGCATCAGCACACCTCCTACACCAACAAAGCAGGGAAAATCATCCCTCAGGTGAGGAAATCCATGAACGCTGAGCTGTGCACCCAGGCCTGGTGCAAGTTCCACGAGATCCTGGGCAGCTTTCCTCTGCTCCCCGAAGAAGCTCTGGAGGAAGGAGAACTGAACTCTGTCCACCTCTGTGAAGCACCTGGAGCCTTTATAGCCAGCCTCAATCACTACTTGAAGTCCCACCACATTCCTTGCTACTGGAATTGGGTAGCCAACACTCTCAACCCTTACCACGAGGCCAACGACAGCCTGACCATGATCATGGATGACCGCCTGATAGCCAACACCTTGCCTCGGTGGTACTTTGGCCCAGACAACACTGGGAATGTGATGACACTGAAACACCTCACAGGCCTGCAGAGCTTTGTCAAGAACATGGCCACAGTTCACCTGGTCACTGCTGATGGCAGCTTTGACTGCCAGGGGAACCCAGGCGAGCAGGAGGCTCTGGTCTCCCCTCTTCACTACTGCGAAGCAGTCACCGCTCTGCTGCTGCTGGGCACGGGAGGCTCCTTTGTGCTGAAGATGTTCACCCTCTTTGAGCACTGTTCTGCCAACCTGCTCTTCCTGCTCAACTGTGCTTTTGAGGAGGTCCACGTCTTCAAGCCAGCCACCAGCAAAGCTGGGAACTCGGAGGCCTATGTGGTTTGCCTTCGCTACCTGGGCAGGGAGAGCATCCACCTGCTACTTTCCAAGATGTTACAGAGCTTTGGGGCAGAAATGCTCCACAGAGCCCTTTTCCCCCAGCACCTGCTGCCAGAATCTTTTCTGAAAGCCCACGAGGAGTGCTGCCTGTTCTTCCACAAGTGCCAGGTGGAGACCATCTCGGAGAACCTGTGTCTCTATGAGCAGATGGGAGAAGCGGAGCAGGCGAAGCTCAGCAGGTTAAGGGATTGTGCTGTGGAGTTCTTCCTGCAGAGGTTTCAGCTGAAACCCATTGCCAGAAGCAAGTGGCTCGTCGGGAAGTCTCAGACTGGCTGCAGCACCAATGCAAAATGGTGTGGGCAGAGAAACAAAGCTTTCAGCACCTATAATGAAAGGAAGCTGCTGGAAGCCCTGACGTGGAATGAGAAAGTGGCCAAGGGCTGCTTTAATCACTGGGCCGAAGAGCACAGTTTAGGTAACACTGGTAAGATGTGCATCTTGGAAGGGTCGTCTTCTAACCTTGAGTGTAGCTTGTGGCACATTTTGGAAGGCAGGAGACTCCCAGTGGTAAAATGTTCTCCATTTTGTGACGGGCAGGTCCTGGAACTTCTCAACGAAGCCCTGAGTGACTTGGTGGGGGCCAGGCTGAGGAGCGGAGCAGCTCTGCAGCCTTGTCCCTCCTGTGAGGTCCTCCCTGGGGAGCTGATACTGGCGGAAGTGTCTGACCTTGCCAGGAGCCAGCAGGAAGTGCTGAGAGAAAGCTGCCCTGCCCACTTCAAGTGCCTGGTGGTGGACTTCCCATCTCTCTGTGAGGGTGAAAGCCAACCCAGCATGGACATCGAGCTGCTGGACTCGGGCACGCTGCTGGGTTTCGGCTTCTCCTCGCTGTACGACGGAGAGCCCAAGTACCAGCAGCAGCTCTTGGGGTGTGTTCTGCGTTGTTTGGGTCAGCTGGCAGTGGGAGATGCTTTGGTGCTGCCCATCCTTTCCTGTCTGACACGCTTCACAGCTGGCCTGCTCTTCATCCTGCATTGCTCTTTCAGGGCCATCAGCTTCGCTTGCCCGACCTCCCCCCAGCCGCTGAGCTCCAGTGCTGCCCTGCTGTGCGTGGGCTACAGGGGCCTCCCCCAGCCAGCTGTGGAGTACCTGCAACATCTGCAGGAGCTGCTCAGCTCCTTCCTAGACACGGACTCTCCTCAGCAAGTTCTGCAGTTTGTGCCCATGGAGGTTCTCCTCCAGGGCGAGCTGCTGGAGTTCTTGTGGGACTTGAACACGGCTGTGGTCAAGAGGCAGCTCCACCTGGTTGTGCAAGCCCAGCAGCAGCAGGTGACAGGCAGTGGGGCACTTTAGGATCATTCTAGGCTGGAGCAAGGCTCCTGCTGCTGCTAGGCCTTGGCCCACAGGCAGGTAGAAGGTGTTCAGAACATTGTTGGTGTGAAGGTAAACCCTTGGTGTGACACCATTAGACTCGGGAGGATGTTCAGAGCTCTCCATCCCACCTGCATCATCCTAGCTCCTTGTACTGACCTGAGGCTTTAACCTTTGGCATGGGGGACTTGGGAGGGACAGTGAAGCAGGGCAACTGTTTCTCCTCTCTCACAGCTCACCCTGAGCAAATTTATTTGTGTACCACTTGGGTCAAAACTGTGACCTTGATGGGAGGTGGCAGGGTGGTTTATGCCCATGGGAGGCCCTGTTGGGTGAGGTGAGTCCTCTTCTGTGGAGCAGACGGGAAGAGTTGTAACACCCCTGTGCCCTTCTCCAGGCTTTGTAGAGGCTGGAAGGTGAAGTTTGGGCCACTCAGCAGTGTGCAAGCCTGATGTAAGGCTTGAGGCATCTTGTGAGCAGGCAGCTGCCTGCAAGCAGGGGAAGGGTGCTCTTGGGTTGTCCTGTTGCTCAGGTGAAGAGCAGCAGATTGTGTAAGGTTGGGGCAGGGTTTTATTGCATGGCTTTGTCTCCCCATCAATGAAGGAGTTCTTCAAAGACTCTTTTTGAAGTGGTTTCTGAGTACTCTTGGAGACAGCCTGAGAGTGCTGAGTTCAACTGAAGACCTGCATCTGGGGCAGCAGCTATCCCTGAGGAGCTGCACATGGTTTTGGGGGGGCGGCTAGAGACATCACCCTGTGTGTGTGTGTGTGTGTGAAGAAATGGTTTGGGTACCACTGGAGGAGCATGAAGCTGAAGAAATAAGTGATGACTTCCTTTGGGGCAAGTGGTGGTGGGAATAAAAATGCTGCAATTTGCTACCTGAGCCTTCCTTGAAGGGAGTTTAAATTTGGTTTTCCATATTGCTCCTTTGGAGAGCTAAATGTGAAGGCTTAATTTGGGGAGAATTCATGCTTGGAAGTTTGTAGCAGAGCTGGAAAAAGCTGCTTAGAGGGACCAGGGCTCTTTCTTTTTTCTTTTTTTTTTTTTCTTCTTCTTTTCCCCTCAAGGAAGAGTGGCTTTGGCTTGTTGATTTGTGCCAGAGCAAGGTGGGAGGGCTGGAATCAGGCAAGAAAGGGAAATGTTGGCCTCCTGATGAATTAGCAGTCACCTTCTGGAAGCATTTCTAATTATATAATAGGGAGGGCTTGGAAGGATAATTGATTACTGGTGAGGGATTAAAAGCCCTGCTGAAAAGCTGTGTTGGCTGGAGGGTGCTGCACATTTAATAGGCTTCCTTGGCAGGTTGAGAAGGGCAGAGCTAAAATGTGTTTAACACTTCATTGTTGTTGTTTTTTTTGGTTTTTTTTTTTTTTTCTCCCTCCTCTAAATTTGTTTTATTGAAGGTGAAGGAGTTTGGTGGCTCAGGTTGGACTAATTGAGAACATTGCCTAAAAAAACCCACAAAAATCCAACCTCAAATCTTGCCTTTTTTTTTTTAAAAAAAAAACAATTGAATGTAAATAGAAGCTGAGCAACAAAAATAAAAAGCTCCTGGAGCTGGTGGTGGTTATTGAAATGAAGCTGCTCTTTTTCTGCTGGCAGCTGAGTCATGCTGCTCCTCTCAGAGCAGGAGGGAACAGAGGCTGCAGACTGGGGGGAGGTCTATGCAGGAAGAGTTTCTCCTGCAAATCATTGTTTGAAGCTGGGTGCAGGAAGAGTGCCAGGAGGGATCAACTTCACTGAATCAAAGAAAGGCTCAGGTTGGGAGGGACCTCAGGGATCTTCTACTCTAACCTCCCCACCATGGGCAGGGGCAGCTCTCAGCCAGGCTCAGCTGCTCCAGGCCTCATCCAGCCTGGCCTTGAACACCTCCAGGCAGGAGGCAGCCACAGCCTCCCTGGGCAGCCTGTGCCAGAGTCTCACCTCCCTCACACTGAACAACTTCTTCCTCAGCTCCACTCTAACCCTGCTCTGCCTCAGCTCCAAACCATTCCCCCTTGGCCTTTCTCTAGACATCCTCAGCAAAAGTTCCTCTGCAGCCTTCCTGCAGGATCCCTTCAGGTCCTGGCAGGCAGCTCTGAGGTCCCCCTGGAGCCTTCTCCTCTGCAGGCTGCACACCCCCAGCTCCCTCAGCCTGGCCTCACAGCAGAGCTGCTCCAGCCCTTGGATAATTTTTGGGACCTCCAGAGGTCATCCAGTTCAACCCCCCTGCAGTCAGCAGAGACATCTGCAACTAGAGCAGGTTGCTCAGAGCCTTCCAAGCCTGACCGTCAATATCTCCAACCTCAACTACCTCCCTGGGCAACCTGTGCCAGTGTCTCCCCACCCTCACTGACAACAATTTCTTCCTCCTCTCCACTCTCACTCTCCCCTCTCCCAGCTCCAAGCCATTGTCCCTCATCCTGGCACTGCCAGCCCTTGGCCAAAGTCCCTCCCCAGCTCTCCTGGAGCCCCTTCAGTTCCTGGAAGGTTGCTCTGAGGTCTCCCTGGAACCTTCTCTTCTGCAGGCTGCACAGCCCCAACTCTCCCAGCCTGGCCCCACAGGGGAGGTTCTGCAGCCCTTTGATCATCTCTGTGGCCTCCTCTGGAGCCTCTCCAGCAGCTCCAGGTCCTTCTTGTGCTGGGGGCCCCAGAGCTGGAGGCAGTGCTGCAGGTGGGCTCTGAGCAGAGCAGAGCAGAGGGCAGAATCCCCTCCCTGTGCTGCTGCTCTCCCTGCTCTGGATGCAGCTCAGCACACAGCTGCCTGCTGGGCTGCCAGGGACCACTGCTGGCTCCTGGGCACTTTGTCACCCCCTGAACCCCCAAGGCCTTCTCCTGCAGGCTGCCCTCAGCCACTCCTCCCCCAGCCTGGCTCTGTGCTTGGCACTGCCCTGCCCCAGCTGCAGGACCTTGCCCTTGGCCTCGTTGGACTTCCTGAGCTTGGCTTGGCCCCAGCTCTGCAGCCTGCCCAGGTCCCCCTGCATGGATCCTTCCCTCCAGTGTGTCAGCAGCACCACACAGCTTGGTGTGCTCCAAGTGAGAAGTGCTGCATTTCCTTTGGAATTCCATTCCAGTTCAGGGCCTTGCTGCCTTGTTTTGTTTTGTTTTCCCCTCCCTGATTCTGTTGTATTTTGGAATCCTTTGGCTGTGCACAGATCTGCTGTGCTCTTGCCCCTGGCTTGCCAATTTAATTTCCACCAAGCATGATGAGATTTAGAGGGTGAATCCCTGCAGTCTCTTAGAGCTGCACTAATTGGTGTCTCTTCATCTTCATTTCAACTGGGTCTCTCGAGTTGCTGGTTAGCAAAGTGGACTGTGGAGCAGGATTGCATTGCAGTGGAGGAAAACAAAAGAGAGTTGAAGAGAGAAGATGAACATTGCCTGCCTGGGAAGGAGGAGGGAAGGAAAAAAAATCATTTTGGTTTCCCACCTAAGGCTGGGTGCTTTGGGACACAGGATAGCAGCAAATCCTTGAGTCAGGATATTAGGGGTGGGAAGGGACCTCTGGAGATCACCCAGCACATTCCCCCTGCCAGAGCAGCATCACCCAGGGCAGGGCACACAGAACACATCCAGGGAGGGTTGGAAGCTCTCCAGAGCAGGAGACTCCACAACCTCTCTGGGCAGCCTGCTCCAGGCCTCCAGCAGCCTCACAGGGACAAAGTTTTGCCTCCTGTTCCCCTGGCACCTCCTCTGCTCCAGCTTGCCCCCAGTGCCCCTTGTGCTGTCCTTGGCCATCCCTGAGCAGAGCCTGGCTCCAGCCCTGCACAGCTTTCTCCCCAGCAATGAGGGCAGCCCTCAGGCTCCTCTGCTCCCAGCTCCAAGCCTCAGCTCCCTCAGCCTGGCCTCACAGGAGATGTTCCACTGCCTGCAGCAGCTCTGTAGCTCTGAGCTGGACTCTCTCAAGCAGTTCCCTGAGGTCCTTCTTGAACTGAGAGGCCCAGACCTGGACACAGTATTCCAGATGTGGCCTCAGCAGGGCAGAGCAGAGGGACAGGAGATGCTCTCTGACCTACTGACCACAGCCCTTCTAATGCACCCCAGGATACTCTTGGCCTTCTTGGCCACGTGGGCACATTGCTGCCTCATGGGAATCCTGTTGTCCACCAGGATCCCCAGGTCCCTTTCCCCTGTGCTGCTCTCCAGCAGGTCAGTCCCCAGCCTACACTGGTCCATAGAGTTGTTGACCAGAAAGCTGAAGCTTCAGGGCCTCCTGCTACCATCCCCCCAAAACCTGCCTTTTGACATCTGCTTAAGTTCTGGTTGGGTTAACTCTTCATGGGATGGAGAGGCTGGTGTGGGAATCCTGTGCTAATTGTCCTGCCCTTCAGAGTGGTGGGAAAGGGGTTTGGTGACCAGTGCTGGTCCTTCCTTCAGGCCACTGCCTCTGAGGCCATAGATGGAGAGAAAGGGTTGGGTTGGGAGGGACCTCAAAGCTCATCCAGCTCCAACCCCTGCCATGGGCAGGGACACCTCCCACCAGCACAGGGTGCTCAGGGCCTCATCCAGCCTGGTCCTGAACACCTCCAGGCAGGGGGCAGCCACAGCCTCCCTGGGCAACCTGTGCCAGTGTCTCCCCAGCCTCACTGACAACAATTTCTTCCTCCTCTCCACTCTCACTCTCCCCTCTCCCAGCTCCAAGCCATTGTCCCTCATCCTGGCACTGCCAGCCCTTGGCCCAAGTCCCTCCCCAGCTCTCCTGGAGCCCCTTCAGGTCCTGGAAGGTTGCTCTGAGGTCTCCCTGGAGCCTTTTCTGCAGGCTGCACAGCCCCAACTCTCCCAGCCTGGCCCCACAGGGGAGGTTCTGCAGCCTCTGCTCACCTCTGTGGCCTCCTCTGGAGCCTCTCCAGCAGCTCCAGGTCCTTCTTGTGCTGGGGACCCCAGAGCTGGAGGCAGTGCTGCAGGTGGGGTCTGAGCAGAGCAGGGAGGATGTGAATGTCTTCACTGTGCTGCTCCAGAGAGCAGAAGCTGCTCAGGTGACATCCTCAGCCCTGGAAATCAATCTCTGCACTCCCTGATGTTGCTTAGGTAACTTCTTTGGCAGCTGATGGACCTGGATCCACCTGCCAGGGTGGGAGGTTAAAGAGCTGCTGTTGAAAGCTCAGCCAAAGCTCTGTGCACAAAGCCTCAGCTCTTCCCCAAAGTCTCTTTGCCTGTTGTCAGATGCTCCCTGTCCCTCAGTGGGACAGGGGGGGGATGAAATTCAACCTGTAATGCAGCTCATGCTTGAGCTCCTGCACCACAGGGGCTGGCCTCTTGGGTAAAAAACCTTTTTGTTCCTCCACAGGAAAGGTGAAGATGTCCTGCCCCTCTGCTGGGCACTGGGGAGGCTGCACCTCAAATCCCGGGGTCAGGTTTGGGCCCCTCACTGCCAGAAGGACACTGAGGAGCTGGAGCAGGTCCAGAGAAGGGCAACAAAGATGGGGAAGGGTCTGGAGAAGAGGGCTGGGGAGGAGCAGCTGAGGGAGCTGGGGGGGTTGGTGTGGAGAAGAGGAGGCTGAGGGAGACCTCATTGCTCTCTCCAGCTCCTGAGAGGAGGCTGCAGCCAGGTGGGGGTTGGCTGTTCTGTCTAGGAACAAGAGATAGGATGAGAGGAAACATCAGACTGGATGTGAGGAAGAAATTCTTCCCCAGGAGGGTGGTGAGAGACTGGCACAGGTTTCCCAGGAAGGTGATGGAAGCCTCATCCCTGGAGGTTTTTGCAGCCAGGCTGGAGGTGGCTGTCCTCATTCACCTTTCCCAGAGCCTTTGTGTTTTGCAAACCTCTTCCCTCCATCTCCCACATGATTCCTAGGCTGAGGAATTCTATTCAGGCTTCATCCAGAAGCTGCTTCATCCTTTTAGGGAGCTGGGGGTGCCCAGGTGGGCAAGAAGGGCACCATCAGCCTGGCCTGGAGCAGCAATGGTGTGGGCAGCAGGAGCAGGGCAGGGATTGTGCCTCTGGGATGGGCACTGGGGAGGGCACAGCTTGAGTGCTGGGTCAGGGTTGGGCTCCTGACTGCCAGAAGGACACTGAGGAACTGGAGCAGGTCCAGAGAAGGGCAAGATAGGTGGAGAAGGGTCTGGAGAAGGGCTGGGGAAGAGCAGCTGAGGGAGCTGGGGGGGTTTAGTGTGGAGAAGAGGAGGCTGAGGGAGACCTCATTGCTCTCTCCAGCTCCTCAGAGGAGGCTGCAACCAGGTGGGGGTTGGGCTCTGCTCCCCAGTCTCAGGGGATGGAAGGAGAGGAAATGCCCTGAAATTGTGCCAGGAGAGGCTTAGGTTGCAGATGAGGAACAATATCTTTGCTGCCAGAGTGGTGAGGGATTGGCAGAGGATGCCCAGGGAGGTGGTGGAGTCCCCATGGCTGGAGGTGTTCCAGAACCTGTGGCCATGGCACTTGGGGCCATGGTTTGCTGGTCAGGGTGGGGTTGGGTTGGTGTGGGACTGGGTGGTCTGGGAGGGCTTTTCCAAGGCAGACAGCTCTGTGATTCTGTGACTAAAGTGCCTCTGCCTTGGCCTTGCTGAGTGCTGCTTGCTAAAGAATGGAAGTACCCAGTGAGGGCATAGGAAGGAGAAGAGGCTGTCACTTGCTGGTGGATTGATTGGTCTCAATTGGGGGATCCTGGGGAGAAATGAGTCAATAATTGGAGCTTACTCCTGGCTGAAGGCAGTGATCATTAAGGAGATGGCTGAGAGATGGATGGACAAGTGCTGGGTGGATAGGAATGAAAGCTCCTGCAGAGCTACCCTCAGGTCCTGAGCTGTCAGCTAGCTGTGCCTCCAACCAGCCAGCCACCCAGTCAGGAAGGAGACCTCCACTGGAGCGAGGAAGGAAAGAGACCTCCACTGGAGTGAGGAAGGAAGGAGACCTCCACTGGAGTGAGGAAGGAAGGAGACCTCCACTGGAGTGAGGAAGGAAGGAGACCTCCACTGGAGTGAGGAAGGAAGGAGACCTCCACTTGAGTGAGGAAGGAAGGAGACCTCCACTTGAGTGAGGAAGGAAAGAGACCTCCACTGGAGTGAGGAAGGAAGGAGACCTCCACTGGAGTGAGGAAGGAAGGAGACCTCCACTGGAGTGAGGAAGGAAGGAGACCTCCACTGGAGTGAGGAAGGAAAGAGACCTCCACTGGAGTGAGGAAGGAAGGAGACCTCCACTGGAGTGAGGAAGGAAGGAGACCTCCACTGGAGTGAGGAAGGAAGGAGACCTCCACTGGAGTGAGGAAGGAAGGAGACCTCCACTGGAGTGAGGAAGGAAGGAGACCTCCACTGGAGTGAGGAAGGAAGGAGACCTCCACTTGAGTGAGGAAGGAAGGAGACCTCCACTGGAGTGAGGAAGGAAAGAGACCTCCACTGGAGTGAGGAAGGAAAGAGACCTCCACTTGAGTGAGGAAGGAAGGAGACCTCCACTGGAGTGAGGAAGGAAGGAGACCTCCACTGGAGTGAGGAAGGAAGGAGACCTCCACTGGAGTGAGGAAGGAAGGAGACCTCCACTTGAGTGAGGAAGGAAAGAGACCTCCACTGGAGTGAGGAAGGAAAGAGACCTCCACTGGAGTGAGGAAGGAAGGAGACCTCCACTGGAGTGAGGAAGGAAGGAGACCTCCACTGGAGTGAGGAAGGAAAGAGACCTCCACTGGAGTGAGGAAGGAAGGAGACCTCCACTGGAGTGAGGAAGGAAGGAGACCTCCACTGGAGTGAGGAAGGAAGGAGACCTCCACTGGAGTGAGGAAGGAAAGAGACCTCCACTGGAGTGAGGAAGGAAGGAGACCTCCACTTGAGTGAGGAAGGAAAGAGACCTCCACTGGAGTGAGGAAGGAAGGAGACCTCCACTTGAGTGAGGAAGGAAGGAGACCTCCACTGGAGCGAGGAAGGAAGGAGACCTCCACTGGAGTGAGGAAGGAAGGAGACCTCCACTGGAGTGAGGAAGGAAGGAGACCTCCACTGGAGTGAGGAAGGAAGGAGACCTCCACTGGAGTGAGGAAGGAAGGAGACCTCCACTGGAGTGAGGAAGGAAGGAGACCTCCACTGGAGTGAGGAAGGAAAGAGACCTCCACTGGAGTGAGGAAGGAAGGAGACCTCCACTGGAGTGAGGAAGGAAGGAGACCTCCACTGGAGTGAGGAAGGAAGGAGACCTCCACTGGAGTGAGGAAGGAAGGAGACCTCCACTGGAGTGAGGAAGGAAAGAGACCTCCACTGGAGTGAGGAAGGAAGGAGACCTCCACTGGAGTGAGGAAGGAAGGAGACCTCCACTGGAGTGAGGAAGGAAGGAGACCTCCACTGGAGTGAGGAAGGAAAGAGACCTCCACTGGAGTGAGGAAGGAAGGAGACCTCCACTGGAGTGAGGAAGGAAGGAGACCTCCACTTGAGTGAGGAAGGAAGGAGACCTCCACTGGAGTGAGGAAGGAAGGAGACCTCCACTGGAGTGAGGAAGGAAGGAGACCTCCACTGGAGTGAGGAAGGAAGGAGACCTCCACTGGAGTGAGGAAGGAAGGAGACCTCCACTGGAGTGAGGAAGGAAAGAGACCTCCACTTGAGTGAGGAAGGAAGGAGACCTCCACTGGAGTGAGGAAGGAAGGAGACCTCCACTGGAGTGAGGAAGGAAAGAGACCTCCACTGGAGTGAGGAAGGAAGGAGACCTCCACTTGAGTGAGGAAGGAAGGAGACCTCCACTGGAGTGAGGAAGGAAGGAGACCTCCACTGGAGTGAGGAAGGAAAGAGACCTCCACTTGAGTGAGGAAGGAAAGAGACCTCCACTGGAGTGAGGAAGGAAGGAGACCTCCACTGGAGTGAGGAAGGAAGGAGACCTCCACTGGAGTGAGGAAGGAAGGAGACCTCCACTGGAGTGAGGAAGGAAAGAGACCTCCACTGGAGTGAGGAAGGAAGGAGACCTCCACTGGAGTGAGGAAGGAAGGAGACCTCCACTGGAGTGAGGAAGGAAGGAGACCTCCACTGGAGTGAGGAAGGAAGGAGACCTCCACTGGAGTGAGGAAGGAAAGAGACCTCCACTGGAGTGAGGAAGGAAGGAGACCTCCACTGGAGTGAGGAAGGAAGGAGACCTCCACTGGAGTGAGGAAGGAAGGAGACCTCCACTGGAGTGAGGAAGGAAGGAGACCTCCACTGGAGTGAGGAAGGAAGGAGACCTCCACTTGAGTGAGGAAGGAAAGAGACCTCCACTGGAGTGAGGAAGGAAGGAGACCTCCACTGGAGTGAGGAAGGAAGGAGACCTCCACTGGAGTGAGGAAGGAAGGAGACCTCCACTTGAGTGAGGAAGGAAGGAGACCTCCACTGGAGTGAGGAAGGAAGGAGACCTCCACTGGAGTGAGGAAGGAAGGAGACCTCCACTGGAGTGAGGAAGGAAGGAGACCTCCACTGGAGTGAGGAAGGAAAGAGACCTCCACTGGAGTGAGGAAGGAAGGAGACCTCCACTGGAGTGAGGAAGGAAGGAGACCTCCACTGGAGTGAGGAAGGAAAGAGACCTCCACTGGAGTGAGGAAGGAAGGAGACCTCCACTGGAGTGAGGAAGGAAGAGACCTCCACTGGAGTGAGGAAGGAAGGAGACCTCCACTGGAGTGAGGAAGGAAGAGACCTCCACTGGAGTGAGGAAGGAAAGAGACCTCCACTGGAGTGAGGAAGGAAGAGACCTCCACTGGAGTGAGGAAGGAAGGAGACCTCCACTGGAGTGAGGAAGGAAGGAGACCTCCACTTGAGTGAGGAAGGAAGGAGACCTCCACTGGAGTGAGGAAGGAAGGAGACCTCCACTTGAGTGAGGAAGGAAGGAGACCTCCACTGGAGTGAGGAAGGAAAGAGACCTCCACTGGAGTGAGGAAGGAAGGAGACCTCCACTGGAGTGAGGAAGGAAAGAGACCTCCACTGGAGTGAGGAAGGAAGGAGACCTCCACTGGAGTGAGGAAGGAAAGAGACCTCCACTGGAGTGAGGAAGGAAGGAGACCTCCACTGGAGTGAGGAAGGAAGGAGACCTCCACTGGAGTGAGGAAGGAAGGAGACCTCCACTGGAGTGAGGAAGGAAGGAGACCTCCACTGGAGTGAGGAAGGAAAGAGACCTCCACTGGAGTGAGGAAGGAAGGAGACCTCCACTGGAGTGAGGAAGGAAGGAGACCTCCACTGGAGTGAGGAAGGAAAGAGACCTCCACTGGAGTGAGGAAGGAAAGAGACCTCCACTGGAGTGAGGAAGGAAAGAGACCTCCACTGGAGTGAGGAAGGAAAGAGACCTCCACTGGAGTGAGGAAGGAAGGAGACCTCCACTGGAGTGAGGAAGGAAGGAGACCTCCACTGGAGTGAGGAAGGAAGGAGACCTCCACTGGAGTGAGGAAGGAAGGAGACCTCCACTGGAGTGAGGAAGGAAGGAGACCTCCACTGGAGTGAGGAAGGAAGGAGACCTCCACTGGAGTGAGGAAGGAAAGAGACCTCCACTGGAGTGAGGAAGGAAGGAGACCTCCACTGAGTGAGGAAGGAAGGAGACCTCCACTGGAGTGAGGAAGGAAAGAGACCTCCACTGGAGTGAGGAAGGAAGGAGACCTCCACTGGAGTGAGGAAGGAAAGAGACCTCCACTGGAGTGAGGAAGGAAGGAGACCTCCACTGGAGTGAGGAAGGAAAGAGACCTCCATGGAGTGAGGAAGGAAGGAGACCTCCACTGGAGTGAGGAAGGAAAGAGACCTCCACTGGAGTGAGGAAGGAAGGAGACCTCCACTGGAGTGAGGAAGGAAGGAGACCTCCACTGGAGTGAGGAAGGAAGGAGACCTCCACTGGAGTGAGGAAGGAAGGAGACCTCCACTTGAGTGAGGAAGGAAGGAGACCTCCACTGGAGTGAGGAGGGAAGGAGCTGTGCTGCTGGAGGCCTTCCATCCCAGCCTCCAGAAGGGCTGTGGGGATTAACTTCTTGCTTTCCCCTCCTCAGCTGCCTGCCCCAGGATGGTGATGGAGCACAGCTGGCTGGAAAGGTCCTGACCTCTGCCTTGGGGTCACAATCAAAGGTCCCCTCGAGGTGGCTGCTGAAGAGCTCTGTGCTCCTGTGAGGAATGATTGCTCTGCAAGAAAGCTGCCCAGAGGAGGAGTGGGGAGCTGGAGACAGCCCAGAGAGCATCTGGGCAGCTTTTAGTCCAACATCTGAGGGCATCCTGCAGTGCCTGAGGGCATCCTGCAGTACCTGAAGGGATCCTGCAGTACCTGAAGGGATCCTGCAGTGCCTGAAGGGATCCTGCAGTACCTGAAGGGATCCTGCAGTGCCTGAGGGCATCCTGCAGTGCCTGAAGGGATCCTGCAGTGCCTGAAGGGATCCTGCAGTGCCTGAAGGGATCCTGCAGTGCCTGAGGGGATCCTGCAGTACCTGAAGGGATCCTGCAGTGCCTGAGGGGATCCTGCAGTACCTGAAGGGATCCTGCAGTGCCTGAAGGGATCCTGCAGTGCCTGAGGGGATCCTGCAGTACCTGAAGGGATCCTGCAGTGCCTGAGGGGATCCTGCAGTACCTGAAGGGATCCTGCCGTACCTGAAGGGATCCTGCAGTGCCTGAGGGGATCCTGCAGTACCTGAAGGGATCCTGCAGTGCCTGAGGGCATCCTGCAGTACCTGAAGGGATCCTGCAGTGCCTGAAGGGATCCTGCAGTGCCTGAGGGCATCCTGCAGTACCTGAAGGGATCCTGCAGTGCCTGAGGGCATCCTGCAGTGCCTGAGGGCATCCTGCAGTACCTGAAGGCATCCTGCAGTACCTGAAGGGATCCTGCAGTGCCTGAAGGGATCCAGCAGTGCCTGAGGGCATCCAGCAGTGCCTGAGGGCATCCTGCAGTACCTGAAGGGATCCTGCAGTGCCTGAGGGCATCCTGCAGTACCTGAAGGGATCCTGCAGTGCCTGAAGGGATCCTGCAGTGCCTGAGGGGATCCTGCAGAACCTGAGGGGATCCTGCAGTGACTGATGGGGTCCTGCAGTGCCTTAGGGGCTCCTGCAGAACCTGAGGGGATCCTGCAAAACCTGAGGGGATCCTGCAGTGCCTGAGGGGATCCTGCAGTGCCTGAAGGGATCCTGCAGTGCCTGAGGGGATCCTGCAGAACCTGAGGGGATCCTGCAGAACCTGAGGGGATCCTGCAGTGCCTGAGGGGATCCTGCAGAACCTGAGGGGATCCTGCAGTGCCTGAGGGGAACCTGCAGTGCCTGAGGGGATCCTGCAGAACCTGAGGGGATCCTGCAGAACCTGAGGGGATCCTGCAGTGCCTGAGGGGATCCTGCAGTGCCTGAGGGGATCCTGCAGAACCTGAGGGGAACCTGCAGTGCCTGAGGGGATCCTGCAGAACCTGAGGGGATCCTGCAGAACCTGAGGGGATCCTGCAGTGCCTGAAGGGATCCTGCAGTGCCTGAGGGACTCCTGCAGAACCTGAGGGGAACCTGCAGTGCCTGAGGGGATCCTGCAGTGCCTGAGGGGATCCTGCAGAACCTGAGGGGATCCTGCAGAACCTGAGGGGATCCTGCAGTGCCTGAGGGGATCCTGCAGTGCCTGAGGGACTCCTGCAGAACCTGAGGGGAACCTGCAGTGCCTGAGGGGATCCTGCAGTGCCTGAGGGGATCCTGCAGAACGTGAGGGGATCCTGCAGTGCCTGAGGGGATCCTGCAGAACGTGAGGGGATCCTGCAGTGCCTGAGGGGATCCTGCAGAACGTGAGGGGATCCTGCAGTGCCTGAGGGGATCCTGCAGTACCTGAGGGGATCCTGCAGAACCTGAGGGGATCCTGCAGTACCTGAAGGGATCCTGCAGGAAAGCTGGATCAGGTAAAGAAGGCTGATCTTCACTTTTGTCTCATCATCCCTTCCTTTACAATGGATTTGCCTCCTTCATTTAGGTTTCCACCATTTCTATTGTTTTTTTTTTTTCATTCCTCAATGAAAGAGGAGTATGGGCAGCAGGGCAGGAGAGGGGATTCTGCCCCTGGGCTCTGCTCTGCTCAGAGCTCACCTCCAGTCCTGCCTCCAGCTCTGCTGTCCCCAGCAGAAGGAGGACACAGAGCTGTGGAGTGAGGCCAGAGGAGGCCACAAAGATGCTCCAAGGGCTGGAGCAGCTCTGCTGTGAGGCCAGGCTGAGGGAGCTGGGGGTGTGCAGCCTGCAGAGGAGAAGGCTCCAGGGGGACCTCAGAGCTGCCTGCCAGGACCTGAAGGGATCCTGCAGGAAGGCTGCAGAGGAACTTTTGCTGAGGGTGTCTAGAGCCAGGCCAAGGGGGAATGGTTTGGAGCTGAGGCAGAGCAGGGTTAGAGTGGAGCTGAGGAAGAAGTTGTTCAGTGTGAGGGAGGTGAGACTCTGGCACAGGCTGCCCAGGGAGGCTGTGGCTGCCTCCTGCCTGGGGGTGCTCAAGGCCAGGCTGGGTGAGGCCTTGAGTTGCAGATACCAAGCTGCAGAAGTCCCTGCCCATGGCAGGGGGGTTGGAAGTGGATGATCTTTAAGGTCCCTTCCAGCCCAAACCAATCTGTGAATCTCTTCTGGTTTTGAGTGTCAGCATGGAGTAAAAAGACCTGGATCCAGCTGCCGCAGGAGGAGTGAGAGGGGATCCAAAGCAAGACCCCAAGCTTGGCTGTGCTGTGCAGGGACAGTGGAGATGCTGCTGCTCAGCTAGAGTGAGGCTGCACTCTGGAAAGAGCAGGGCAGGCTGAGTGCTTAATGACTGCCAGGGCTTTGACTCTCAATCCCCAAGTGATGGATTGCAGGCTGCTAATGAAATGGAGATTCATGGAGAGGTGCACGCTAAATAAAACCTCAGCTTTGGCTTGGGTTCCATTCTGCAACAGGGGAGAGGAAGCCCATGGATTTATATTCCTAGGAGGGATTTGGCTCTTCATTGTGAGCCCAGCTTTTGGACAAGTCCTCTGTTGAAATACAGTCTTGAGGCTTGGAAAGCTGTGCAAAGCTGTGGAAGGGCTTGAAGCTCTTAAAGGGCTGCAGCAGCTCTGCTGAGAGGGTTGAGGTTGTGCAGCCTGCAGGAGAGAAGGCTGCAGGGAGAGCTCAGAGCTGCAGTTGAAGCTCTGCAGGGGAGCTGCAGGCAGGCTGGGGAGGGACTGTTCAGAAGGGGCTGTGGGGATAGGCCCAGGGGCAATGGTTTGGAAGTGGAGCAGGGCAGAGTCAGGTTGGAGCTCAGGAGGAAGTTGTGCCCAGGGAGGCTGGGCAGACACTGGCACAGGTTGCCCAGGGAGGTGCTGGAGGCTCCATCCCTGGAGCCATTCAAGCTCAGCCTGGCTGTGTCCCTGGGCAGCCTGCTCCAGCTGGAGGTGTCCCTGCTGCCTGCAGGGGGGTTGGGCAGGATGCCCTGGGAGGGTCCCTTCCAGCCCAATGCAAGCTGTCACTCTTTTGTGCTGCCTCTGGCACAGGGTGGGTGATTTTTTTCCCCCCTGATTTTAGGAAAGAAGAAAAGGTTTTGGGTTGGTAAAGGAAATGTGCTGTGATGCCCCCAAAGTCCTGTGCTGGATCCCATCTGGATGCATTCCTCTGCTACCTGGGTTTGATTCTGTGGTCCTGCTCTGGCAGGGGGGGGTTGGACTTCCAAGCCCACAGCAATCTGTGAAGCTGTGAATCATGTCACTATTTGTAGGCTTGAAGTGACCTGAGCCATCTCCTGAAGGAAAGGATGACAGCAGCAGGCTGAGGAGCATGAGCAGAAGTAATGAAGCAGTAATTAGCAATTAATAAAGTGTGCAGAACCTTGAGGTTTTAATAAGTGCTGTACTGGCCTAGAGGTCTGGTGCTGGAGTGAAGGAGTCCCTTGGAAATCTGCAGCTTAATTATGTTAATTTCCCTGAGACACCATCTGCTCCTCAGCCAGCTCCTGTGGATGTTTGTTTTGAAGGCCTCCACTTCTGTGGCTTTTCCCAGCAGAGATTTAATTGATGGCAGGAGCAAGATGTGGGCACTGAGATGGCCTTTGTGGCACTGCAGAGAGAGCAGGACAAGTTTCTGTTCCAACAGAGCTGCAGGGGCTCAGAAAAGAGTCGAGATACAGGAGGAGCCTGGGGGGGAGGGGGGAATTGGGGAGGTGTGGGGGAAGAACCTTCTCTGTGGTCTGCAGAGAGGCTTTGTCTCATTTCCAGGGGGAGAACAGACTGAGATCACAGAGTCACAGCATGGGAGGGGTTGGAAGGGACCTCCAGAGATCATCCACTCCAAGCCACCTGCCAGAGCAGCATCACACAGGGCAGGGCACTCAGGAATGCATCCAGGTGGGTTTGGAAGCTCTCCAGGGAAGGAGACTCCACAACTTCTCTGGGTAGCCTGCTCCAGGCCTTCAGCACCCTCACACCAGAGAAATTTCTTCTTATGTTGTGGTGGAAACTCCTGGGTTCCAGCTTATCCCTCTTGGTCCTTGTGCTGTCCCTGGGCACCCCCAAACAGAGCCTGACACCTCCATCCTGCCCCCCACCCCTCAGATATTGACAGACATTGATCAGATCCCTCTCAGCCTTCTCCTCTCCAAACACCCCCAGGGCTCTCAGCCTTTCTCCACAGCAGAGATCTTCCAGTCCCTTCATCATCCTCATAGCCTCCACTGGACTCTCTCCATCAGGTCTCTGTCTCTCTGGAACTGGGGAGCCCAAAACTGGACACAGTGTTGCAGGTGTGGTCTCAGCAGGGCAGAGCAGAGATGGTGCTGTCTGTCTGTCTCTCTCTCTCTCTCTACTCCTTCCCACCTCAAGACCTTCTGAGCCATGTCTGGGAGCAGTCAAAGCTCTTGGAGTGTGACAGTGAAAGGCAAGGATTAGTCACCCTCCTGAGCTGCCTACTACCAAGAGTCCAACCCCAGAGCCAGAGGTCTCCTGAGGACACTGCCCACCTCTGTGGTGATGGTGATGTGGGGTGGAGAAGCTGCTCCCTCCTCAGCTCTGTTGTATGATTCTGCTTCACTTGCTGTGTACTGCTCCATGCCTTGCTGGGAGGTCAGCTCAGGTTAGAAGCCAAACTCCATCACCTTGCTCCTTGCTCTCCTCAAGCTGAGAAATGGTCAGGGGAAGGGATTTTTGCCAAGGGCTTGAACCTTCATGGAGTTCCGCAAGGCCAAGGGCAAGGTCCTGCAGCTGGGGCAGGGCAGTGCCAAGCACAGAGCCAGGCTGGGGGAGGAGTGGCTGAGAGCAGCCTGCAGGGGAAGGCCTTGGGGGGGTCAGGGGGTGACAAAGTGCCCAGGAGCCAGCAGTGGTCCCTGGCAGCCCAGCAGGCAGCTGTGTGCTGAGCTGCATCCAGAGCAGGGAGAGCAGCAGCACAGGGAGGGGATTCTGCCCTCTGCTCTGCTCTGCTCAGAGCCCACCTGCAGCACTGCCTCCAGCTCTGGGGCCCCCAGCACAAGAAGGACCTGGAGCTGCTGGAGAGGCTCCAGAGGAGGCCACAGAGGTGAGCAGAGGCTGCAGAACCTCCCCTGTGGGGCCAGGCTGGGAGAGTTGGGGCTGTGCAGCCTGCAGAAGAGAAGGCTCCAGGGAGACCTTAGAGCAACCTTCCAGGACCTGAAGGGGCTCCAGAAGAGCTGGGGAGGGACTTGGGCCAAGGGCTGGGAGTGCCAGGATGAGGGACAATGGCTTGGAGCTGGGAGAGTGAGAGTGGAGAGGAGGAAGAAATTGTCAGTGAGGGTGGGGAGACACTGGCACAGGTTGCCCAGGGAGGTAGTTGAGATATTAGAGACATTGAAGGTCAGGCTGGGGAAAGCCCTGAGCAAGCTGTGCTGGTGGGAGGTATCCCTGCCCATGGCAGGAGATTGGAGCTGGATGATCTTTGAGGTCCCTTCCAAGCCAAACCCATTCTGTGAATCATGAAGAAAAAGAGCCAGAGCCTCCTGTACCTCCAGCAGGTCGATCCCTGGTGGCAGGAGCTCAGGGTAAGAAGGGTGAGGTGAAGCTGAAGGTATCTTTGGTGTGCTCTCAGAGCTACCTGGAGCCTGGCTCAGCAGAGAAGGGAAAATTGGCCATGGGAATTTGGGAAGGGAGCTTTCCCTCCCTCCTCTCCCCTGCAAGACTGCAGACAAGGACTGAAGCCTGCCTTGTGTACATCAGCTGTGAATGAACAGAGCAGATGCCCCAACAATGCAGCTGGGAATGAAAGGCAGGAGAAGAGACAAGAGGCAGCTGGTGCTGCTGGCTGGTAAATATTTGCTCTGCAGAAACTTCAGAGCCTCCATTTCAGCTGCAGAAGCTGATTTTTAAATTTATTTAGTTAGTTAACCTATTTATTTAGTTATTTATTATTTATTTTCTCCCTTTCCAGCCTGTGGAGGTATATGGAGCAGAAAAAATGAAGGAACCAGCAGGCTGCTTTGTTTGGTGTGAGTGCAGGTGATGGAAGCAGAATGAAGCTTTTGGAGGAGGGCCAAGCCAGGGAATCTTGGTTCCTCCTGAAATATTAAGGCCCAGCCTCTGTTGTGCAAGATACATGAATTTTGGAGCAGCTGCCTCCAGAGCAAGGAACCTTCCCAGGCCTCTACAGTGTGGTCCCCAGCATGGCTGGGGTTGGAAGGGACCTCTGGAGCTCACCCAGCCCAAGCTCCCTGCTCCAGCAGGGCACCCACAGCAGCTTGCCCAGGAGCACAATGCCCAGGGGAGGTTGGAAGCTCTCCACACAAGGAGACTCCACAACCTCTCTGGGCAGCCTGCTCCAGGCCTCCAGCACCCTCACACCAAACAACTTTCTCCTCCTGCTCAGATGGAACCTCCTGGGTGCCAGTCTGTGCCCTCTGCCCCTTGGCCTGTCCCTGGGCACCACTGAGCAGAGCCTGGCCCCAGCCTCTTGCCCCCCACAGCTCCTTCAGCTCTTGCTGAGCATTGCTCAGCTCCCCTCTGGGGCTGCTCTTCTCCAGACTAAGAGAGACAGAACTGGTTTGGTATCTCCTCTGTGTGGCACCAGCTATGCCCCTCGAGTCTTCAGGCAGAGATTGAGCTGCCTGAGATTGAGATTGATTCTCCTTCTGTTGAGGTGTAACCTCCTGGGCTCCAGTTTGTGGTCATTGCCACTTGTTCTGTTTCTCCTCCTGGCACAATTTCAGGCACCCTTCCCTGGCACAATTTCAGGATATTTCCTCTCCTTCTATCCTCTGAGGCTAGAGAGCAGAACCCAACCCCACCTGGCTGCAGCCTCCTCTCAGGAGCTGGAGAGAGCAATGAGGTCTCCCTCAGCCTCCTCTTCTCCACACCAAACCCCCCCAGCTCCCTCAGCTGCTCCTCCCCAGCCCTCTTCTCCAGACCCTTCCCCACCTTTCTTGCCCTTCTCTGGACCTGCTCCAGCTCCTCAGTGTCCTTCTGGCAGTCAGGAGCCCAAACCTAACCCCAGCACTCAAGCTGTGCCCTCCCCAGTGCCCATTCCAGGGGCACAATCCCTGCCCTGCTCCTGCTGCCCACACCATTGCTGCTCCAGGCCAGGCTGCTGGTGCCCTTCTTGCCCACCTGGGCACCCCCTGGGCTCATCTTCAGCTGCTGCCAACCAGCACCCCCCAGATCCTTTTCCACCAGGCAGCTTCCACTTAGGGCAAAGGCTGAGCTCTTTGCCTTGGGACACACAGCAGCTTCAGCAGCACAGCAGCACACTGAGGATTTTGTGTTTGGTTTTTTTGGTGTGATTGTTTTTTTTTTTTTTTGGCTGAGTGTTCATTTTCCCTCTGATTATTTCATGCCACCTGATCTGTCTTGCTGCATCTTGACTGCTCTCCCCAGCTGGCCAGCAGCCACTCTCCTCTTCTGATGGCTCTTGGCACAAATAGCTCAGTGAAAGGATCTTGGTGCTTTTCTCTTTTGGGTTTAGGGTTTTTCTTCCCCTCTCCCCTTCAAAAAGTCTCTTTGCCTTTTTGCAGCTGTCCTGCATCCCTCCCCCACGTCATTACTGGGAGGCAAGGTGGCAATTAGAGCTGCAGGAGAGGAGCTCTGCTGCTTATTTTTTTTCCAAGGCTTTGCCACTCTGCTCTGCTTTGTGCTCGGCTCCAAAGCTTTCCTCTTCTCCCCTCCAGGTCCTTCCTGTGCTGGGGGCCCCAGAACTGGAGGCAGTGCTGCAGGTGGGGTCTCAGCAGGGACACCTCCCACCAGCACAGCTTGCTCAAGGCCTCATCCAGCCTGGTCCTGAACACCTCCAGGCAGGGGGCAGCCACAGCCTCCCTGGGCAACCTGTGCCAGTGTCTCCCCACCCTCACTGACAACAATTTCTTCCTCCTCTCCACTCTCACTCTCCCCTCTCCCAGCTCCAAGCCATTGTCCCTCATCCTGGCACTGCCAGCCCTTGGCCCAAGTCCCTCCCCAGCTCTCCTGGAGCCCCTTCAGGTACTGGAAGGTTGCTCTGAGGTCTCCCTGGAGCCTTCTCTTCTGCAGGCTGCACAGCCCCAACTCTCCCATAAAAAATTGTTGTCAGTGAGGGTGGGGAGACACTGGCACAGGTTGCCCAGGGAGGCTGTGGCTGCCCCCTGCCTGGAGGTGTTCCAGGCCAGGCTGGATGAGGCCTTGAGCACCCTGGGAGGTGTCCCTGCCCATGGCAGGGGGTTGGCACTGGCTGAGCTTTCAGGTCCCTCCAACCTAACCCATTCCATGAATCTATGAATCCAGCTCCTTAGAGGTCCCTTCCTGTGCTGCCACTGCTTCTGGGCTGCTCTGAGCTTTGAGGACCTCAGTGGTTCTTCCACCCTGATGCTGATCTTCTGTGACAACCCCAAGCAGAGCTTTCTGTGCCCAACCCTCCCCAGCAGCAGCCCATGCACAGAGCAGGTCACTGATCCTTGTGCTGTGGCCTTCCTGGTGCTGTGGGGGTGCTGGAGCCCAGGGAGGAGGGGTTGGGATCTGGCTCCATTAGCAGGCAGGGAGATAAAGGCTGCTATAAAGGGTTGGTTTGGTTTCCATGGGGAATGTTGGCCCCTTGCACATCTGCTGGCACTGTGCAAGGCAGATAACCTCAGTGCCTCCTGCTGCCTCTCCTCTTTGCTGTGGAGCCAGGTGGCACTTTGGGGCTCAGACAATGGTTTAGCAGTTGATGCTGGAAAGCCAACCCCACCTCCAACCCAGGAGACCTTTTCTTCTTTACAAGGAAGCAGGGAGTTTGGAGAGCCTGTGCTGAGGGGGGTGGGCAGCCAGAACAAGGGCTGCAAGGTCACCACAGCCATTATCTCCTGGAGACTTGTAGTGCAGCTGAGGTCAAATGGGTCTGGTAGCTGAAAGGGTAGGGGAAGGATGATGTGACCAGAGGAGAGGACTCTCCACCCTGGGAGATCTTTAAGGCTGCTGCCTGCACTTCCCTGCACAATCTCAGCTTTGGAATTGCCTGGCTTGTGTGGAGGGCTTGGACCAAAGGCAGGGAATCATAGAACTGTCAGGGCTGGAAGGGAGCTCAAGGCTCAGCCAGCTCCAACCCCCCTGCCATGGGCAGGGACACCTCACACCACAGCAGGTTGCTCACAGCCACCTCCAGCCTGGCTGCAAAAACCTCCAGGCAGGAGGCTTCCACCACCTCCCTGGGCAAGCTGTGCCAGTGACATCCCCAAATCTCTTCCACCTAAATGTTTCCATGGTTCTGTGCCTGCTCCCACTGCTGACCCTTGACGAGGAGGGAAAAGAAGAGAACAAACCTTTAGGGATGTTGGATGGTGCCTGCTGGCCATGAGCTCTGCTGGGGAGCAGATGTAGGCTGCCTTTGCTCTTCCAGGTGAATTTCTTCTCCTGCAAAGACAAAACTGTGCTGTTGCTGCCAAGTTGCCTAACAGAGCTCCACACAGACTTGGGGTGAGCAGGAGTGTCCAGGGGGACAGTTTGGGAAGGGAGCAGCTCCCCTGGCAGAGGACCAAACAGGGCTTTGGAGAGGGATGTGCTGGGGAGTTCCTTGTATTGCTTCTGTTGAGCAGCTGCTGAACCTCGTGAGGGTCAACAAGGCCAAGTGCAAGGTCCTGCAGCTGGGTCAGGGCAATCCTCAATACCAATCCAGGCTGGGGGTGAGGAGACTGAGAGCAGCCCTGCAGAGAAGGAGCTGAGGTTGCTGGGGGGGAGAAGCTGGGCAGGAGCCAGCAATGGGCACTGGCAGCACAGAAGGCCAAGGGCAGCCTGGGCTGCATCCAAAGCAGTGTGGCCAGAGCTGGAGAGAGAGGATCCTGCCCCTCTGCTCTGGGGAGACCTCCCCTGCAGGGCTGGGGCCAGCTGTGGGACCCCCAACACAAAGAGGACCTGGAGCTGCTGTAGAGGCTCCAGAGGAGACCACAGAGATGATCAGAGGGCTGCAGAACCTCTACTGTGGGGCCAGGCTGGGAGAGTTGGGGCTGTGCAGCCTGCAGAAGAGAAGGCTGCAGGCAGAGCTGAGAGCTGCAGCTGAAGCTCTGCAGGGGAGCTGCAGGCAGGCTGGGGAGGGACTGTTCAGAAGGGGCTGTGGGGATAGGCCCAGGGGCAATGGTTTGGAAGTGGAGCAGGGCAGAGTTAGGTTGGAGCTCAGGAGGAAGTTGTGCCCAGGGAGGCTGGGCAGACACTGGCACAGGTTGCCCAGGGAGGTGCTGGAGGCTCCATCCCTGGAGCCATTCAAGCTCAGCCTGGCTGTGTCCCTGGGCAGCCTGCTCCAGCTGGAGGTGTCCCTGCTGCCTGCAGGGGGGTTGGGCAGGATGCCCTTTGGAGGTGACTTCCAGCCCAAGCCATTCTGTGGCTGTGTTTCAGGCCTGCCTGGATTGTGCTCATGTGAGAGGGCTTCTCGTTGGGTACACATCCAAAGGAGAGCTTGCACTTGGGATCTGACCTTTCTTTTGTTTCATTCCAGGTGTTCCTAGGCCTTGAAGCTTTGCTGTGGGCTCAGATACAGATTCAAATGAAGGAGGACAAGCCATAGGATCAGCTCCCAGGGGTGCATGTGAGAGTTGAATGCTCTCCTGCCTCTCATGGGAGGCAAACAAGAGCAGCAGGACCAAGCATGGGGCTTTTGAGAGGGTTTTATGTCCTCAGAGCTTTCTGCAAGTGGCATCCCTTTGGCTGCTGCCATGCTGGCTGGGAAGGACAAATTCTGCTCTCCCAAGTGAGTGCTGCTCCCCCCACACAGCTCTGCCCCTCCCTTTACCTCAGCAAGACTCAAACCAGCGCTGCCCTTCTGTGCAGGGACTGGGGATGGCACAGAGATGCAGCCCAGCCAGTTTGAAAGCATGCAGGGGCCAGGCTGAGCTCCCCAGGGACCTCCCTGGAGTTGAGGGCAAGGAGGGAGCAGCACATCCAAGGAGGCAGAAAAGCTTTTGGAGCGGTGGAGAGAGGCGCGGCGCAGTGCGGGGAGGGGAGCTGCCGCTGGGGCTCAGCTGTGCTGGCTGAGGAGAGCTTTGCTGGGTGGGGGTCTGCTGCCTCTGCCCGGGCAGGCAGGGCTGGGGAAGCAGCAGAGGAGGGAGCTGGAGCCTTCCAGAGCTGCAAAGCTGCCACTGCCTTTCACAGAATCACAGCAACGTTCAGACTGCAGCACACCCTGAGGACCACCAAGGCCAACCACTGCCCCTGGAAGGGCACACAGGGCCTGCCAAAGCTGCCTCGTTTCTGGGGGCAGGCAAGGTTGGCACTGCAGATTTCTCCCTTGGTCTACCCAGCAGGACTCTGAGGGACCCAGGGAACCCAGTGGGGAGATGTCACTGCAGGTTACCAGCCAGAGACCCTGGAAGGTCCGTTCTGAGCCAGGGCAGTGTGAGTCTGTGACCAGGGAACTGCAGCAGGATCCTTCACTCACCCAGCTCCTGAAGTCTCAGTCATGGCATCCCAGCCAGCCAGCCCATAATGCTCTGTAACCCAGCAAGGCTCAGCTTTGTTTTCTTCTCATGCTGAGGAAGAAGGGAGCTGGCTCCTTGGAGCCAGGATTCCCCTGCTTCCCCTGAGCAACACAATCCCAGGCTGCAGGGCAGAGCACAGAGCCCAGCACCGAGCCCAGCGCAGAGCCCAGCACCGAGCCCAGCGCGGAGCCCAGCGCGGAGCCCAGCACCGAGCCCAGCGCGGAGCCCAGCGCGGAGCCCAGCACCGAGCCCAGCACCGAGCCCAGCGCGGAGCCCAGCGCAGAGCCCAGCGCAGAGCCCAGCGCAGAGCCCAGCACCGAGCCCAGCGCGGAGCCCAGCGCGGAGCCCAGCACCGAGCCCAGCGCCGAGCCCAGCACCGAGCCCAGCGCAGAGCCCAGCGCAGAGCCCAGCACCGAGCCCAGCACCGAGCCCAGCGCGGAGCCCAGCGCGGAGCCCAGCACCGAGCCCAGCGCGGAGCCCAGCGCGGAGCCCAGCGCGGAGCCCAGCACCGAGCCCAGCGCGGAGCCCAGCGCGGAGCCCAGCACCGAGCCCAGCGCGGAGCCCAGCGCAGAGCCCAGCACCGAGCCCAGCGCGGAGCCCAGCACCGAGCCCAGCGCGGAGCCCAGCGCGGAGCCCAGCACCGAGCCCAGCACCGAGCCCAGCGCAGAGCCCAGCACCGAGCCCAGCGCGGAGCCCAGCACCGAGCCCAGCGCGGAGCCCAGCGCGGAGCCCAGCGCGGAGCCCAGCGCGGAGCCCAGCTCAGCCTTCACAGACTCACAGAAATACTCAGGTTGGAACAGAGCCTCAGGATCACCAAGCCCAACCCAGAACCCTACTCTATAGGGTTCAGCCCTAAACCATATCCCCAAGCACCACATCCAAACCACCTTTAGACACATCCAGGGTTGGTGACTCCACCACCTCCCTGGGCAGCTCATTCCACTGCCTTTGCTGCTGGAGAAGTGTTACTCACAAGCTGCCTTCCCAAAAGGGTCTCAGTGCAAGGCTAATGCCCCAGTTCTGCTCTACAAGGAGATCCAGGTTGGGCCCTTGCAGCCCAGCTGCTCCTTGTGAAGGTTTGATGGAGCCTGATTAATCTTAATGAGATATCAGTTGGCAAAGAAGCTCTCAGGGCTGGCCAGACCAGCCAGCACAACACAGAATCAGAGAAGAATTGTCAGGGTTGGAAGGGAGCTCAAGGCTCAGCCAGTCCCAACCCCCTTGCCATGGGCAGGGACACCTCACACCACAGCAGGTTGCTCACAGCCACCTCCAGCCTGGGGGTGCTGCAAAACCTCCAGGGATGGAGTTTCCAAACAGCTGTGGAAAGCTCTGCCTTCTAGTCCCAGGGCAAAGGAAGCAAAGCCATCATCAGGGAGCTGCCTGGAAAAAATCCTCCCGCAGTCCCTGGTTTAAAAGGTGGAAGCAGCAGCCCAGGGGGGTTAAAGGAGGCTCTCTGCCTTCAGGCTGTGCTACAGAGAAGCTGGAGCTGCTTATTTCTCATTTAGCAGTTCCCCATGAGGGAGGCGAGACCCTGGTAGAGGTTGCCCAGGGAGGTGGTGGAAGCCTCATCCCTGGAGGTTTTTGCAGCCAGGCTGGAGGTGGCTGTGAGCAACCTGCTGTGGTGTGAGGTGTCCCTGCCCATGGCAGGGGGCTGGGACTGGCTGAGCCTTGAGCTCCCTTCCAACCCTGACAGTTCTATGATTCTAGAAGGTCCTGGTGCCTGGGCAGAGTTTTCCTTGCCCTGTTGTGTTTGTCAGAGATGCTGAGGGCACCAGCTGGCTGCTCAGTGCCCTTCCACATCCTTCTTCAAGGTTTTCAGGTAGGTGACTGAGTCAGGAGAGAGAGGGAGGCTGCAGCCTGCCTGCAGGTGTGCTTGCTGTGTGTCTGAGCCCACAGGCAGTGTGGAGTGTGACACCTTCTGTCTTCTGTGGGACAGGACCCTGCTGGCAGGCAGCAGCTGGAGAGGAGCTGCTGCAAGGTAAACTGACAGCTTCATATTCCTGTGCAAGATGGAGCTGCTGGAGAGGGTCTAGAGGAAGCCACAGAGATGATCAGAGGCTGCAGAACCTCTGGTGTGGGGCCAGGCTGGGAGAGTTGGGGCTGTGCAGCCTGCAGAAGAGAAGGCTGCAGGGAGAGCTGAGAGCTGCAGCTGAAGCTCTGCAGGGGAGCTGCAGGCAGGCTGGGGAGGGACTGTTCAGAAGGGGCTGTGGGGATAGGCCCAGGGGCAATGGTTTGGAAGTGGAGCAGGGCAGAGTTAGGTTGGAGCTCAGGAGGAAGTTGTGCCCAGGGAGGCTGGGCAGACACTGGCACAGGTTGCCCAGGGAGGTGCTGGAGGCTCCATCCCTGGAGCCATTCAAGCTCAGCATGGCTGTATCCCTGGGCAGCCTGCTGCAGCTGGAGGTGTCCCTGCTGCCTGCAGGGGGGTTGGGCAGGATGCCCTTGGAGGGTCCCTTCCAGCCCAATGCAAGCTGTCACTCTTTTGTGCTGCCTCTGGCACAGGGTGGGTGATTTTTTTCCCCCTGTCTTTAGAAAAGAAGAAAAGGTTTTGGGTTGGTAAAGGAAATGTGCTGTGATGCCCCCAAAGTCATGTGCTGGATCCCATCTGGATGCATTCCTCTGCTACCTGTCCTGGATCCTATGGTCCTGCTCTGGCAGGGGGGTTGGACTTAATGATCTTTGGAGGTCCCTTCCAACTCCTAACATCCTGTGATGCTGTGCTGCTTTGTAAGGAGAACTTGCAGGGCTGTGTCTATGGTGGGGCCCAGGGGGAATGCTGTGGGGACAGGACTGAAGCAAACACCCTAGCAAACACCTTCCCCCCACATGCAGACCTCAGATGCTCCACTGCAGTGCTGACAGCTCCCTCAGGACTCAACCCGTTGTGTCCAGAAGCATGGAGATACTTCCTACAGCTGGCTAGGAGGAAACCAACCCTGCAAAGAGTCCATCTGCAAAGCCAGGGGTCCAGAGAGCCTTCCAGAGAGCCCCAGGACACAAACTGTGGCCAACTGTGGCCCTAGAATCACAGAACTGTCAGAGTTGGAAGGGAGCTCAAGGCACAGCCAGCTCCAACCCCCTGCCATGGGCAGGGACACCTCACACCACAGCAGGTTGCTCACAGCCACCTCCAGCCTGGCTGCAAAAACCTCCAGGGATGAGGCTTCCACCACCTCCCTGGGCAACCTCTGCCAGGCTCTCACCACCCTCCTGGGCAAGAATTTCTCCCCCACATCCAATCTCAATCTCTCCACTTCTACTTTTGCTCCATCCCCCCACTCCTATCACTCCCTCACACCCTCCAAAGTCCCTCCCCAGCTTTCTTGGAGCCCCCTTCAGATCCTGCAAGGCCACCAGAAGGTCTCCTGGGAGCCTTCTCCTCTCCAGCCTGCACAACCCCAACTCTCTCAGGCTGTCCTCAGAGCAGAGCAGCTCCAGCCCTCTGCTCCTCCTCCTGGCCCTTCTCTGGACACCTTCCAGCACCTCCAGAGCCTTCCTGGAACAGAGGTTCCAGAACTGGACCCAGAGCTCCAGGTGGGGGCTCACCAGAGCAGAGCAGTCAGACCAGGAGTAGGACAGGAATTCTCCCTGTGTGAGTGACCACATCTCATGGTTGATGACTTTACCTTCTCCAGCAGGGTCCTCCTGCATGCCACAGCTTGGTAGAGAGACTTTGCCTGTGCCTGGAGCCAGAGGTGTAGCTGGAAAGGCTTCAGGCACAGTGGCTGTTTCAGCCAGCACACCACTCCTCACTGCCTGCAGGGCCAGGAGGGCTCCCAGCCCTGCATGTGTTCTCTTTCCTCATTGTGAAGAACTTTGCTCCTGGAGCAAAGGAGCTCTTCCTCAGCCAGCTCCTGCCCACCTGAAATCCTCCTTTGCCTCCTGCTGGCCTTCTTGTCCTTTCCAGAGCAGCCTCTTGTGCTCCTGCCACAGTGGGGTGAGGGATGGAGCCAGCTGGGGTCAGTGGTTGGCAGCTGCCAGCTCCTTTTTCGATTTCCATCTGTTCCCTCTCTTCCTTTTTAATGAGGTGAGGTGCTGGAGTGCCCTTCTCAGTGCAAGAGGAAGTCACAAACCAGGTCCTTGGCTCCTTGCTTTCATCCTTGGCACAGAGAGGCTGCTCGGATCGGCCTCTTGGGCTGCTCCTGCAGCAGAGCTTGAGGATGGGGAAGGAGAACTCTGGAGTGAGGCTGACAGCTCCTGAGCCTTGGGTCTGGCCTGCAGCTGAGCCTTGAAATTCCAAGAGTCCTGGAGATGCAGACCTGGGCCTGCTAGGCTGCCTCTCTTGAGGTTTTCTCCTCACACAGAGTCACAGAATCAGCCAGGCTGGAACAGACCTTTGAGATCATCAGGTCCAACCTATCACCCAGCACCATCTAATCAACTCAACCATGGCACTGAGTGCCTCATCCAGGCTTGTTTTAAACACTTCCTCCTCCTTGTTGGTTTAATGTGGCTCTGCTCTGGGCTTTTAACATCCCTGCTGTAGGAAATGCTGTCAGGGGCTTGGAAGGTTCATTCTCTCAGGCTACCTTCCTGCTCAACCACTCCAAAGCTAATGAGTGGCTCCAGTCCTGCTTTTGTGCTTGGAAGGCTTTTCCCTCCTGCTTTTGTTTGTCACAGAGCTGGGCTGTCAGGAGGGGGAAGGAGATTCCCCAGGAGAAGTTTGGGTCTGGAGCTCTTTCATTCTTTGTTGGTGGCTCTTTCATTCATGATGCTTTGTGGGACATCTGAAGGATGAGAAGAGGTTCAAAGGAAGAACAGGGAGGTGGTTGAGGCCCCATCCCTGGAGGTGTTTAAGGCCAGGCTGGATGAGGCTCTGGCCAGCCTGATCTAGTGTGAGGTGTCCCTGCCCATGGCAGGGGGGTTGGAACTGGATGAGCCTTGTGGTCCCTTCCAACCCTGACTGATTCTATGAACATGAAGAGTTCAACAGTTCAGCTTGGACAGTCAGGGAGTCTCAGCATAGTAGGGGTTGGAAGGGACCTCTGAAGCTCACCCAGTCCAAGCCCCCTGCTCCAGCAGGGCACCCACAGCAGCTTGTAGTGTCTCCCCACCCTCAATTTCTTCCTCCTCTCCACTCTCAGTCTCCCCTCTCCCAGCTCCAAGCCATTGTCCCTCATCCTGGCACTCCCAGCCCTTGTCCCAAGTCCCTCCCCAGCTCTCCTGGAGCCCCTTCAGGTCCTGGAAGGCTGCTCTGAGGTCTCCCTGGAGCCTTCTCTTCTGCAGGCTGCACAGCTCCAACTCTCCCAGCCTGGCCCCACAGGGAAGGTTCTGCAACCTCTGCTCACCTCTGTGGCCTCCTCTGGAGCCTCTCCAGCAGCTCCAGGTCCTTCTTGTGCTGGGGACCCCAGAGCTGGAGGCAGTGCTGCAGGTAGGGTCTGAGCAAAGGGGCAGAATCCCCTCCCTGTCCTGCCAGGCTCATCAGTGCCCTTGACATCTGCCCACTGCCCTCTTCAGGCTAAGATGCTGTGGCAGAACCTTGCTGAGTCGGTGCTGAGCCTTAATCCAACCCCTCCTCACCTTCCTGTGGCTCTGTCTCTGGGCAGTCAGTGACTGCCTTGCTGACCTTGCTGTCAGAGTTTCCCCTTGAGCTGTGCTTGACTTCTGGAGGCTGCTGAGTGTTCTCCTGCCTTTGCACAGGCACAGCTGGCAGGATGAAGGGAAAAGAAAAGCCAGGAGGCATCACACTTGGTGGGGCCAAGGACTCTGCTTTGGTTTAAAGAGCAGTGTGGGGGGAAAACCCAAATGGATTCCATGGCTGCACAGCCAACACCATGGTCTGCAAAAGGGAGGTGTTGGGAATATTGTCTGGATGTGGAAAAGGAGTGGGGAAGCAGATCAGGTGTAAAATAAGCAAAAAATGAGGGAAAAAAGCAGATCCTATCTGTGGGAATCCAAAGGGAGGGAGCTGGTGGCCAGTCACAAGTGGTGCTCCTCAGGGCTCAGTGTGGGGACCACTTCTGTTTAACTTCTTGATTGATGACTTTGATGGAGGCACAGAGTTGTGTCAGCAGTCAGTTGGCAGCGGGCACCAGGTTAGGTGTCAGTGTTGATCTGCAGCAGGGTAGGGAGGCTCTGCAGAGGGGCTTGGATAGATTGGATCCATGAGGCAGTGTTCAAGGGATGAGCTTCACCCAGGCCAAGTGCCAGGGCCTGCACCTGGGGCACAACAACCCCAGGCAGTGCTCCAGGTTTGGGCAGTGTGGCTGGAAAGCTGCTGGCACAAAAGGACCTGGGGGTGCTGATGGCCAAGCAGCTGAACAGGAGCCAGCAGTGTGCCCAGGTGGCACAGAGAAAGCCAAAGGGCTCCTGGCTGGCATCAGCAATGCTGTGCCCAGCAGGAGCAGGGAGGGGATTGTCCCCTGGGACTCAGCTCTGGGGAGGCCACAGCTGGAGTGCTGTGTCCAGTTTGGGGCACTCAGCACAAGACAGACTGCAGCGCGGGGCAGCCGCGGGAAAGCTTCGGGAACCGCCAGCTGAGCTCCGCTTTAATTTGGGTTGCTTTGGGGCTTTCTGAGGGCGGAAGGACCCCAAAGGGATAAGCAGGACCGGGGGGGCTGTCTTCCATCGCGCCTGCTCGGGAGGGTGACCTGCCTGGGGGCAGGGGTGGTACCCGGGAACCACGCGGAGGTTAGGCGCAAGGCTGCCATTGCAGCGCGAGGGCAGCTGCGGGGACGCTCCCTGGGAGCCTGCTCACGAGAACGCGGCGAGCAGCGTGTGAGGGGCAAAAATCAATCGATCAATCGATCAGTAATAATAATAATAATACGAAAGTCAGTTCCCCGAAGGAACTGAGCCATGGTTAAAACTCGGTCCCAGGCTGTCTGTCAGACTGTGGGTACCCAAACAGAGCCCACACATAAGCATGCAGGTGTCCAGGCAAGCAGCTGCAGTGAGCGTTGGAGCCTGGCACCTGAGGTTGAGGGTGGCAGAGATGATCCAGGCATTAGGTGTGAGCAGATCAAGGGTCTGCTTAACCTAGTGGCTGAGATGAAGGATGAAGTCAATGGCTTCATGTCCCAGTGGAGGCCTAGTGCCAAGTGGAGTCCCTCAGGGATCAGTCCTGGGACCAGACTTGTTCAACATCTGTGTTGGTGCCGTGGAGAGTGGCATTGAGTGCACCCTCAGCAAGTGTGCTGATGACACCAAGCTGTGTGGTGCAGCAGACAGGCTGGAGGGAAGGGATCCATCCAGAGGGACCTGTGCAGGCTGGAGGGAAGGGATCCATCCAGAGGGACCTGCACAGGCTGGAGGGATGGGATCCATCCAGAGGGACCTGTGCAGGCTGGAGGGAAGGGATCCATCCAGAGGGACCTGCACAGGCTGGAGGGAAGGGATCCATCCAGAGGGACCTGCACAGGCTGCAGAGCTGGGGCCATGACAACCTCATGAGGTTCAACAAGACCAAGGGCAAGGTCCTGTATCTGGGTGGAGGCAATCCCAAGAACAAATCCAGGCTGGGCAGGGACTGGCTGGAGAGCAGCCCTGAGGAGAGGGACTTGGGGGTGCAGGGAGAGGAGAAGCTCAACAGGAGCTGTCAGTGTGCACTTACAGCCCAGAGAGCCAAGCAGAGCCTGGGCTGCAGCAGGAGAAGTGTGGCCAGCAGGGCCAGGGAGGGGATTCTGCCCCTCTGCTCCACTCTGCTCAGACCACACCTGGAGCTCTGGGTCCAGTGCTGGAGCCTCTGTTCCAGGAAGGCTCTGGAGGGGCTGGAAGGTGTCCAGAGAAGGGCCAGGAGGAGGAGCAGAGGGCTGGAGCTGCTCTGCTCTGAGGACAGCCTGAGAGAGTTGGGGTTGTGCAGGCTGGAGAGGAGAAGGCTCCCAGGAGACCTTCTGGTGGCCTTGCAGGATCTGAAGGGGGCTCCAAGAAAGATGGGGAGGGACTTTTTAGGATCTCAGGTAGTGACAGGACTGGGGGGAATGGAATAAAGCTGGAAGTGGGGAGATTCAGGCTGGAAGTGAGGAAGAAGGTCTTCCCCATGAGAGTGGTGAGAGCCTGGAATGGGTTGCCCAGGGAGGTGGTTGAGGCCCCATCCCTGGAGGTGTTTAAGAGGGGATTGCATGTGGCACTTGGTGACATGGTTTAGTAGTCATGAGGTCTTGGGTGACAGGTTGGACTTTGATGATCCTTGAGGTCTTTTCCAACCTTATTGGTGTGGTTGCCCTCAAGATGGTGGGCTTGGGTATGTCTAGCCCCAGAGCGTGGCAAGAGCAGGTGGAGATCAGCCTGGAGCTGAAACAGGGCAGTTGTGTAAGGCAGCAGGGATGTGGGAAGAGAAAAGGATTTGGAGTCAAGGCATGAGCATGAAGAAAACTCAGCCTGGCCATCATCTTCAAGCTCCCCTGGCCCAGGCTTCTCTTGTGGGATGAACCTGGCTAGGACAGAGCAGCTTGAGCAGCCCACAGGTAGCTTGTGAGGCCCAAGCAGGGCTGGAGGAGGAGGATGAGCCCAGATGGTGCTGATACAGAAGGCAGCCCAGAGTGATGTCCTGCACCCCAGGGAGAAACTTTTATTTTCTGCATCTTCATCTACTTGTTGAGCCCTGGGCAGAAGGACCTGGAGCTGCTGGAGAGGGTGCAGAGGAGGCCACAGAGATGATCAGAGGCTGGAGAACCTCTGGTGTGGGGCCAGGCTGGGAGAGTTGGGGCTGTGCAGCCTGCAGAAGAGAAGGCTGCAGGGAGAGCTGAGAGCTGCAGCTGAAGCTCTGCAGGGGAGCTGCAGGCAGGCTGGGGAGGGACTGTTCAGAAGGGGCTGTGGGGATAGGCCCAGGGGCAATGGTTTGGAAGTGGAGCAGGGCAGAGTTAGGTTGGAGCTCAGGAGGAAGTTGTGCCCAGGGAGGCTGGGCAGACACTGGCACAGGTTGCCCAGGGAGGTGCTGGAGGCTCCATCCCTGGAGCCATTCAAGCTCAGCCTGGCTGTGTCCCTGGGCAGCCTGCTCCAGCTGGAGGTGTCCCTGCTGCCTGCAGGGGGTGGGCAGGATGCCCTTGGAGGGTCCCTTCCAGCCGATGCTGTGCGCTGCCCGGCGCCGCCTCCTCCCCTCCGCGTCCGCCGTTGCCGTGGAGCTGTTTGGACTCCGTTGCTGCGGAAACCACCCGGCCGGGCAGCGGCTGGAGCGTCGTGCACGGTGGGGCTACTGGTGTGTACTGGTGTGTACTGGTGGGTAATGCTATGTACTGGTGTGTACTGGTGTAATGGTGTGTACTGGCATGTACAGGTGTGTACTGGTGGGTAATGGTGTATACTGGTGGGTACTGGTATGTACTGGTGGGTGCTGGTGGATACTGGTGGGTGCTGGTGGGTACTGGTGGATACTGATGGATACTGGTGGGTGCTGGTGGATACTGGTGTACCTGTGGGGCCAGGCTGGGAGAGTTGGGGCTGTGCAGCGTGCAGAAGAGAAGGCTTCAGGGAGACCTCAGAGCAACCTTCCAGGACCTGAAGGGGCTCCAGGAGAGCTGGGGAGGGACTTGGGCCAAGGGCTGGGAGTGCCAGGATGAGGGACAATGGCTTGGAGCTGGGAGAGGGGAGACTGAGACTGGAGATGAGGAAGAAATTGTTGTCAGTGAGGGTGGGGAGACACTGGCACAGGTTGCCCAGGGAGGCTGTGGCTGCCCCTGCCTGGAGGTGTTCCAGGCCAGGCTGGATGAGGCCCTGAGCACCCTGTGCTGGTGGGAGGTGTCCCTGCCCATGGCAGGGGGTTGGCACTGGATGAGCTTTGAGTTCCTTTCCAACCCAACCCATTCCATGGATCTATGAGAGCAGACAGCAGGCAGGTCTCATGCCAGGCTCCTGTTGGTGACCTCAGCTTTGTCAGGGCTTCTGTGCTCAGCTGCAGGATGGCAGTACCAGAGCGATGGAGTCCAGAGGGACTGGGATGCAGGGATGAGAGGAGAGGCTTCCTGCATAGCAAAGCTTGAGTTAGGAAGCACTCAGCCACCCAGCAGTGAGCGAGCAGCCCCAAGGAGAAGGAGCTGGCAGTGCTGCTGGGCAGCAAGTTCTGCATGGCACAGCAATGTGCCCTGGGGGCCAAGAAGGCCAAGGGGGTCCTGGGGGGCATTCAGCAGAGGGTGGCCAGCAGGGCCAGGGAGGTTCTCCTCCCCCTCTGCTCTGCTCTGCTCTGCTCCGCCCTGGGGGGACCTCATCTTGAGTACTGTGTTCGGTTTTGGGCTCCCCAGTTTAGGAGGAACAGGGACCTGCTGGAGAGGGTCCAGCAGGGGACTATGAGGATGTTAGGGGACTGCAGCACTGCCTGGGGAGGAGAGGCTGAGGGACCTGGGGCTTTCCAGTCTGGAAAAGAGAAGGCTGAGGGGGGATTTAATCAATGTTTATAAATATCTGAGGGCTGGGGGTCAGGAGGGAGGGGACAGGCTCAGCTCACTTGCTCCCTGGGATAGGACAAGGGGCAGGGATGTAAGCTGCAGCACAGGAGGTTCCACCTCAACACAAAGGGGAACTTCTTGACTGTAAAGGGTGACAGAGCCCTGGAGCAGGCTGCCCAGAGAGGTTGTGGAGTCTCCTTCTCTGGAGCCTTTCCAGCCCTGTCTGTGTGTATTACTATGTGACCAGTGCTGGATTCTATGACCCTGCTCTGGCAGGGGGCTTGGACTCAATGATCTCTGGGGGTCCCTTCCAACCCCTGACATCCTGTGATCCTGTGAAGTGATCAGTCCTGGGACTTGTGCTGCTCCTCTGCTGGCTTCCTTGAGACACCCTTGCTGTGGGGGTTGCACTTAAGCAGGGTTGTTTCTAGGCAAGAAGAGTGTCCTTGCTGCTTAAGGGCAGGATGATTTAAGGGAGCAAAATGGTTAACATCATCCTGGCTCTCACTTCTACCACATCTCCTGTCTTGCTCTTCCAAATAATCAACGACAGGCAAATAATCAACGACTACATGAGCAGGAGGAAGAGGATTTATGGTGTGTGCTGGAAAGGATGCAGCCAGCAGTCTGTGCAGGGTGTGCTGAGGGGAATGGCTTAGTGGTGACCTGGCAGTGCTGGGGACTTTGTGATCTTAAAGGTCTCTTCCAACTAAAATGGTTCTGTGGCTGACTGAGGAGAAGCTGCCCAGGAGCCAGCAGTGCTCTCCTGCAGCCTGGGGCTGCCCAGAGGCTGTCAGAGCACTGCCAGCTCCCATACTGACCTGAAGAAGGGAATGGTCCCCTGGTCACCTCAGTCATGGGATAAAGCCTTGGGGGTGTTGGGTGCTGAGCAGCTCCCCAGGAGCCAGCAGTGCCCTCCTGCAGCCCTGCAGGCAGCTGTGTGCTGGCTGCAGCCAGAGGAGTGTGGGCAGCAGGGCAGCAGAGGGGATTCTGCCCCTGGGCTCTGCTCTGCTCACACCTCACCTCCAGTCCTGCCTCCAGCTCTGCTGTCCCCAGCAGAAGGAGGACACAGAGCTGTGGAGTGAGGCCAGAGGAGGCCACAAAGATGCTGCAAGGGCTGGAGCAGCTCTGCTGGGAGGCCAGGCTGAGGGAGCTGGGGGTGTGCAGCCTGCAGAGGAGAAGGCTCCAGGGGGACCTCAGAGCTGCCTGCCAGGACCTGAAGGGATCCTGCAGGAAGGCTGCAGAGGAACTTTTGCTGAGGGTGTCTAGAGCCTGGCCAAGGGGGAATGGTTTGGAGCTGAGGCAGAGCAGGGTTAGAGTGGAGCTGAGGAAGAAGTTGTTCAGTGTGAGGGAGGTGAGACTCTGGAATGGGCTCCCTGAGCACAGCTCTGAGCTGTTCTCATTTCCTCATGCCAGGATGAGGGACAATGGCTTTGAGCTGGGAGAGGGCAGATTGAGACTGGAGAGGAGGAAGAAATTGTTGGCATTGTGTTGGGGAGACTCTGGCACAGGCTGTCCAGGGAGGCTGTGGCTGCCACCTGCCTGGAGGTGTTCAAGGCCAGGCTGGATGAAGCCTTGAGCAGCTGAGTCTAGCTGAGAGCTGTCCCTGCCCATGGCAGGGGATTTGGAGTAGAAGATCTCTGAGGACCCTTCCAGCCTGAGCCATCCTTACCCTCAGCCTCCCTGCTTGGAGGGCAGGCAGCTGGTGTCAGCCCAGCGCTGAGCTTGGTGCTGCTGCCTTGGCACCGGTGCCGTGGGGTCCCTTGAAAGGAAGGTGGGTGGCACATGGCCTGCTGACAGCCACAGGGGCTGGACAGAGCTGAAGCTGTGCCTGGATGTGAATCTTCCCTTATCTCTCCAGGTCCATTAAGAGCTTTGCTGGCTGCTCTTCCTTTCCTGTCCTCCCTCAGCACAGCCTCACCAGAGAGCTGTTCAGTTTGATTTGGCAGAGGGAAGCTGGTGGCTGTGGGATGCTTTAGGGCCACAGCTCAGCACTCACATCAGCTTCTCCCTCTCCACAGCTTCTGCCAAGCTCAGGAGCCCTGAAGGGCCCCTCAGTGCCTCTCTGCTCTTGAGCCTTCTGAATTCTCATAGGTTCATGGAATGGGTTGGGTTGGAAGGGACCTCAAAGCTCATCCAGCTCCAAACCTCCTGCCATGGGCAGGGACAGCTCACACCAGCCCCAGGGTGCTCAAGGCCTCATCCAACTTGGCCCTGAACACCCTCAGGGAGGAGGCTTTTAGGCTTCACACCTGTTTGGAAACTCCTTCCCTGGAGGTTTTTGCAGCCAGGCTGGAGGTGGCTGTGAGCAACCTGCTGTGGTGTGAGGTGTCCCTGCCCATGGCAGGGGGGTTGGGACTGGCTGAGCCTTGAGCTCCCTTCCAACCCTGACAATTCTATGATTCCATCTGAGCTAATTGCTCACATTCCTGTCGTAGTTCCATGGTTCTGTCTCTGCTGTTACAGCCTCCCCAGTGCCTGGAGGGAGCCTCCAGTTTGGGTGTTCATGGGTGTAGCTTAGGACCCTTGTTCTCCTCGGAGCAGAAATGTTCTTGGGCACTGTGGTAATTTCATGCCTGGAAGGAGTCATATTTGCTGGAGAATGTTTTGTGACTGAACTCAGCTGAATTAGTCCTGAGGAGCTCTAGTTCTGATTCAGGGCATTGAGTTCTTTGCTTCCTTTGCTTAGAAACCTCTCCAGGCTCATCACACAAAGGCTGTGGCCTAATCCCTCCTGCCAGAGCAGGGGCACCCAGGGCAGGGCACAGAGGAACACATCCCCTCCATACAGAGAAGAGGAGAGAGGAAGAGCATCAGAAATCCCCCAGCTCCACCCTTCCCAACAGTCCCCAGCAGGACCCTGTGGGGAGGGCAGTGCTGGGCAGGCAGAGGGGAGCTGAAAAGCAGCCGTGGGGCAGGACTGGGGTGCAGAGGGATGGCTCCAAGGCTGAGTTCTCCTTTCTTCATTAGCTCTTGTTTGCTCTCTCTCCTGCCCAGGAGCACAATGCCCAGGGGGGGTTGGAAGCTCTCCACACAAGGACACTCCACAACCTCTCTGGGCAGCCTGCTCCAGGCCTCCAGCACCCTCACACCAAACAACTTTCTCCTCATTTTGAGAAGGAACCTCCTGGCTGCCAGTTTGTGCCCTCTGCCCCTTGGCCTGTCCCTGGGTATCCCTGACAAGGGCCTGGCTGCATCCTCCCTACCCCCACCCATCAGATATTGATGGACATTGATCAGGTCCCCTCTCAGCCTTCTCTCTAGACTGAAGCCCCCCAAGGCTCTCAGCCTTTCCCTATAGCAGAGCTATTCCAGTCCCTTCAGCATCCTTGTAGCCTCTGGTGGACTCTCTCCAGCAGTTCCCTGTCCCTCTTGAAGTGGGGAGCCCAGAACTGGACACAATCTTCTGGATGTGGTCTACCTAAGGTTGAGTAGAGGGGGGAGGAGAACCTCCCTTGACCTGCTGGCCACACTCAGCTGAATGTTTGCTCTGGGGATTTCCTGGGCTGGATCTGAACCCTGCCATCCAGTATGGTCTGCTCATGAGCCCTCAGGCTTGGGGTGCCTCTGATGCTCTCCACGTAGGAAGGCTGCCCCAGGCTGCAGGCACAGCTGGGTCCTCTGGGTTTGCTCTGAGTGGGATTTGGTTGGGTTTTCAGAGTTCCTCTTGCTGCTCCTTCCAGGTGAGCTTCAGCCATGGCCACTGGGAAGAACCACAGCTCTGGGGAGTCCTCCAAAAGCTGGCATGGGTTCCAGAGATCTCTGCTGGCACCTGGCCAGGAGAAGCTGGACAGAGAAGCAAAGGAGCCTCTGACTGTAAGTAGCTGCTATGGCCAAGGAGGAGCTGGGGCTTAAATTACTGCTGTGTCCCTCCCCTGCTGTGCCCCCCCCCCTGCCAGCCCCTGCTGTGCCCCCCCTCTGCCAGCCCCTCCTGTGCCCCCCCTCTGCCAGCCCCTCCTGTGCCCCCCCCTGCCAATCCCTGTTGTGCCCCCCCTCTGCCAGCCCCTGCTGTGCCCCCCCTCTGCCAGCCCCTGCTGTGCCCCCCCTCTGCCAATCCCTGCTGTGCCCCCCCTCTGCCAACCCCTGCTGTGCCCCCCCTCTGCCAACCCCTACTGTGCCCCCTCTGCCAGCCCCTGCTGTGCCCCCCCTCTGCCAACCCCTGCTGTGCCCCCCCTCTGCCAGCCCCTGCTGTGCCCCCTCTGCCAACCCCTACTGTGCCCCCCCTCTGCCATTCCCTGCTGTGCCCCCCCTCAGCCATTCCCTGCTGTGCCCCCCCTCTGCCAACCCCTGCTGTGCCCCCCTCTGCCAATCCCTGCTGTGCCCCCCCTCTGCCAACCCCTGCTGTGCCCCCCTCTGCCAACCCCTGCTGTGCCCCCCTCTGCCAGCCCCTGCTGTGCCCCCTCTGCCAGCCCCTGCTGTGCCCCCTCTGCCAACCCCTGCTGTGCCCCCCCTCTGCCAACCCCTACTGTGCCCCCCCTCTGCCAGCCCCTGCTGTGCCCCCTCTGCCAGCCCCTGCTGTGCCCCCTCTGCCAGCCCCTGCTGTGCCCCCCCTCTGCCAGCCCCTGCTGTGCCCCCCTCTGCCAATCCCTGCTGTGCCCCCCCTCTGCCATTCCCTGCTGTGCCCCCCCTCTGCCAATCCCTGCTGTGCCCCCCCTCTGCCAGCCCCTGCTGTGCCCCCTCTGCCAACCCCTGCTGTGCCCCCCTCTGCCAACCCCTGCTGTGCCCCCCCTCTGCCAACCCCTGCTGTGCCCCCCCTGCCAACCCCTGTTGTGCCTCCCCTGCCAACCCCTGTTGTGCCTCCCCTGCCAACCAGTGCTGTGCCCCCCCTCTGCCACCCCTCCTGTGCCCCCTCTGCCACCCCTCCTGTGCCCCCTCTGCCAGTCCCTGCTGGTGTCTAGCAGCAGGCTGAAGCTGGACACCACCTCCCCTCCTCTTTGCTGCCCTGCTTGTGTTGGAGGTGGTTCCCTTGGTGCTGTGCTGCCTCAGGGGAGCTCCAGAGTCCTGCCTGAAGGTGTCCCCTGGAGCCAGGGTGAAGGCAGTGGGCATGGCACTGGGGGCAGCTGAAGCACCAGAGAGCTTCCTGCCATGCCCCTTGTGTGGGCACCGAGGTCTTCTGTCATGTGGGCACAGCTGGCAGTGCTGCTCTGGCCACTGGGCATGTGGTGGGCTGCTCAAACTCTGCCTGAAGACTCGAGGGGCATGGCTGGTGCCACACAGAGGAGATGCCAAACCAGTTCTGTCTCTCTTAGCCTGCAGAAGAGCAGCCCCAGAGGGGAGCTGAGCAATGCTCAGCAAGAGCTGAAGGAGCTGTGGGGGCAAGAGGCTGGGGCCAGGCTCTGCTCAGTGGTGCCCAGGGACAGGCCAAGGGGCAGAGGGCACAGACTGGCACCCAGGAGGCTCCAGCTGAGCAGGAGGAGAAAGTTGTTTGGTGTGAGGGTGCTGGAGGCCTGGAGCAGGCTGCCCAGAGAGGTTGTGGAGTCTCCTTGTGTGGAGAGCTTCCAACCCCCCCTGGGCATTGTGCTCCTGGGCAAGCTGCTGTGGGTGCCCTGCTGGAGCAGGGGGCTTGGGCTGGGTGAGCTCCAGAGGTCCTCCCAGCCCTCCCCCTGCTGTGCTCTCTGGTGTGGGGCACAGATTCAGGCCTGCAAACCTCAGTGGAGTCAGAACAACTCTTCTGTCCCATCCCCAAACCTGCCCTGGGCTGCCTGGAGCTCCCCTGGCTGGAGATGCCCTGGGGCTGAGGTTGCATCAAGGAGACCTCTCTGTATGGAGGGGTCTGTGAGGCCAGGAGAGAGAGCAAACAAGAGCTAATGAAGAAAGGAGAACTCAGCCTTGGAGCCATCCCTCTGCACCCCAGTCCTGCCCCAGGGCTGCTTTTCAGCTCCCCTCTGCCTGCCCCAGCACTGCCCTCCCCACAGGGTCCTGCTGGGGACTGTTGGGAAGGGTGGAGCTGGGGGATTTCTGATGCTCTTCCCCTCCTCTCTTCCAAGCTCCCAGGCTCAATCCATCAATACTCAGGAGGGAACAAACGCCTGAAGAGCAGCAGTCCCCAGCCAGGTCCCAGGAAATCAGGCAGGAGCTCATGGGGCAGATCCCCTTGGTTAGGGCTTGTGTCTTCTGCTCTGCATCATGAGTGCTCTGATGTGAAATGCAGCAGGTAGCCTGTGGCACTTCCAGGGCTGGCCGAGGAGCTGTGGCCACAAATTATTCATCAGTGGCACTTGGACAAGAAAAACCTTTCTGAGCACAGGCTTTTCTGTGCCTCATGCTGCTGCTGTGTGTTTGCAGCTGACTGCCTCCTGCTACACTTGCAGCCCAGAGAGCCAAGCAGAGCCTGGGCTGCAGCAGGAGAAGTGTGGCCAGCAGGGCCAGGGAGGGGATTCTGCCCCTCTGCTCCACTCTGCTCAGACCACACCTGGAGCTCTGTGTCCAGTGCTGGAGCCTCTGTTCCAGGAAGGCTCTGGAGGGGCTGGAAGGTGTCCAGAGAAGGGCCAGGAGGAGGAGCAGAGGGCTGGAGCTGCTCTGCTCTGAGGACAGCCTGAGAGAGTTGGGGTTGTGCAGGCTGGAGAGGAGAAGGCTCCCAGGAGACCTTCTGGTGGCCTTGCAGGATCTGAAGGGGGCTCCAAGAAAGCTGGGGAGGGACTTGGGAGGGTGTGAGGGAGTGATAGGAGTGGGGGGGATGGAGCAAAACTGGGAGTGGGGAGATTCAGATTGGATGTGAGGGAGAAATTCTTGGCCAGGAGGGTGGTGAGAGCCTGGCAGAGGTTGCCCAGGGAGGTGGTGGAAGCCTCCTGCCTGGAGGTTTTTGCAGCCAGGCTGGAGGTGGCTGTGAGCAACCTGCTGTGGTGTGAGGTGTCCCTGCCCATGGCAGGGGGGTTGGGACTGGCTGAGCCTTGAGCTCCCTTCCAGCCCTGACAGCTCTGTGATTCTCTGATTCCTGCAGGAGATATCTGAGGGCATGGAGCAGAGCCTGGCTGGCAGTCAGGAGAGGAAGCTGCCACGGATCATCCAGAAGCAGGGCAAGCCTGAGGAGAGGAGGCTGCCCCTGCTTCCCCAGCTTCCAGACATCAGTGCTGTCTCCCATCCCAAGGTAGCCTCCTCCTGCCCTTTCCCTTCAGGTGCCATTTGCACAGGGGGGGTTGCTTTGTGCCAGGCCTGCCTCCAGCACAGCACAGTTCCTTGCTGGGGAGGTGCTGTTGGCCTCCCCAGCTGCTGCTGCCTTTGGTGGGGTGCCCTCTGCCAGGAGACACAAAAAAACCTTTCTCCCTGTTGAGACTTGGGGGGTGTTGGGTGCTGAGCAGCTCCCCAGGAGCCAGCAGTGCCCTCCTGCAGCCCTGCAGGCAGCTGTGTGCTGGCTGCAGCCAGAGGAGTGTGGGCAGCAGGGCAGGAGAGAGGATTCTGCCCCTGGGCTCTGCTCTGCTCACACCTCACCTCCAATCCTGCCTCCAGCTCTGCTGTCCCCAGCAGAAGGAGGACACAGAGCTGTGGAGTGAGGCCAGAGGAGGCCACAAAGATGCTCCAAGGGCTGGAGCAGCTCTGCTGGGAGGCCAGGCTGAGGGAGCTGGGGGTGTGCAGCCTGCAGAGGAGAAGACTCCAGGGGGACCTCAGAGCTGCCTGCCAGGACCTGAAGGGATCCTGCAGGAAGGCTGCAGAGGAACTCTTGCTGAGGATGTCTAGAGCCACTCTCAGCCCCTGAAGGCTTTTTTTCCAGGGCTGCTCTCAACCCACTCTGCACCCGGCCTGGATTTGTGCCTGGAGTTGGCCCAACCCAGCTGCAGGACCAGGCTCTTTGGCTTGTTTCTAGGCTTTAGATCCAGAAAGCTCTGTGGGGCTGTGTGGGACTTGGTCTCCCTCCTCAGAGCAAAGATCATCCCCAAGTTGTTTTTCCTCTGGAGCCTTCTATAACTTCTTGGGTTCCATACCCTCTGTGGGTGCTCCCTGCTCTGTCAGGGAGTGCTCTGGAGCTGTGTGAGCAGCACAGGGCTCTCTGCCTTGCATTTTGGAGAGGGGAACCTGGAGAAGCACCAAGAGAGTTGCTAAGCTTGAGCCTGCTCAGCATCAGCATAGCCCAGAAACTTGTGACCTGCCCAGAAGCCAGGGGGTGAGCTGCTGTTTGCACTCACCAAGAGACTGGATTGGACTGGAGAGCAGCAGTGCAGGCTTCTCACTCAGGACTCCTTCTGCCAGCACTTTAACCTCTCACTGCTCTCTTTGCACCTCCAGGTCTCCTCAGCTGGCCTGGGCTGGAGCTGCTTTGAGCCTTTCCCCCCAGAGGTGGTGTTCCAGGGCTACGTCCCCCACCAGGTCTATGAAGCATCACTGGTCCTGAGGAACAAGGACAAGGTGAGTGCTGGGCACTCCAGCTCTGCAAGGTGGAGCAAAGCTGCTCAGGGAATCACAGAACCACAGCATGGGAAGGGTTGGAAGGGACCTCTGGAGGTCATCCAGTCCCAACACCCCTGCTAGAGCAGGGGCACCCAGGGCAGGTCACACAGGAACATATCCAGGGGGATTTGGAAGGTCTCCAACCTCTCTGAGCAGCCTGCTCCAGGCCTCCAGCACCCTCACACCAAAGAATTTTCTCCTCATGTTGAGGTGGAACCTCTTGGTTTCCAGCTCATACCCATTGGTCCTTGTCCTGTCCCTGGGCACCACCCCAAAGAGCCTGGCACCTCCATCCTGGCACCTCCATCCTGGCACCCACCCCTCAGACATTTACAGACATTGATTAGATCCCTCTCAGTCTTCTCCCCTCCAGACTAAACACCCCCAGGGCTCTCAGCCTTTCCTCACAGCAGAGGTGTTCCAGGTCCTTCATCATCCTCACAGCCTCCCTTGGACTCTGTCTCTCCTGAACTGGGGAGCCCAGAACTGGACACAATACTCCAGGTGTGGTCTCACCAGGGCAGCAGAACCTCCCCAGCCCTCCTGGCCACACTCTCCTTGCTGCCCCCCAGGACCCCATTGGCTCTCTTGGCCCCAAGGGCACTTTGCTGTCCCAAGCAGAACTTGCTGCCCACCAGCACTCCAAGGTCCTTCTCCATGCAGCTGCTTCCCAGCAGGCCCCCTCCCCCCTCCCCTGTATTGGTGCAGAGGTTGTTTCTCCCCAGGTGCAGAGGTTCCCATTTTGGGGATTGTCTCTCTGATTGTGGCCATGTGCTGGTGGTACCTAACCCAGAGGAGCATTTCTAGGCAGCATTCTTCCCCTTGCAGGGCCAGGGCTGATGGGAACACTGAGGGCTTCACAGTTCTTATCTGTTCTCATGCTACTCCCCCTCTGCTCTGCTCTGCTCAGACCACACCTGGAGCTCTGGGTCCAGTTCTGGAGCCTCTGTTCCAGGAAGGCTCTGGAGGGGCTGGAAGGTGTCCAGAGAAGGGCCAGGAGGAGGAGCAGAGGGCTGGAGCTGCTCTGCTCTGAGGACAGCCTGAGAGAGTTGGGGTTGTGCAGGCTGGAGAGGAGAAGGCTCCCAGGAGACCTTCTGGTGGCCTTGCAGGATCTGAAGGGGGCTCCAAGAAAGCTGGGGAGGGACTTTGGAGGGTGTGAGGGAGTGATAGGAGTGGGGGGATGGAGCAAAAGTAGAAGTGGGGAGACTGAGATTGGATGTGAGGGAGAAATTCTTGGCCAGGAGGGTGGTGAGAGCCTGGCAGAGGTTGCCCAGGGAGGTGGTGGAAGCCTCCTGCCTGGAGGTTTTTGCAGCCAGGCTGGAGGTGGCTGTGAGCAACCTGCTGTGGTGTGAGGTGTCCCTGCCCATGGCAGGGGGTTGGAGCTGGCTGAGCCTTGAGCTCCCTTCCAACCCTGACAATTCTATAGTTCTGTGATTCACCTCCTGCATGCACCACATCCTGCAGGCTCCTTGCTCAGTCTTGGTTTCAGGCAGGGCATCTTCTGCCCCTCACAGCCTGCTGAGCTCACTGCCAGAGCTCAGGGGTTGTCTTCTCCACTTGGTGCTGGAATAAGCCATAATGAATGGCACCAAAGCTCTAGACAAGGTGTTTGGAAACAGCAGTGGAACAGACTGGTGGAACAGAAGCAGTGGGAGGCCTTCTACCTGGGGCTCCTGCTAAGCTTAGCTCAGCCCTGCTGGGAGGTTTCTAAGCCACCCTGGCTCTCTGCTGTGCCTCTGGAGAACCACAGCACATGCAGAGCAATGACCTCTGGAAGGTCTCCACACTGAAAATCTGGTGAGGATGTTGAGATTTCCCAAGGAAGCGAGGCAAAGAAATGCTGCCAAATGTCAGCAGTTTTGCTCCTCTCTAAAGAGGGGAAAATGGAAACCTTTTGGGTTGTTTTTTTTTTTTTTTTTCACTTTGAACTGGGGAAAGATTTGCTGGAGTGAGGCAGGTGCCAGGAGCAAGCTAGTGGGAAGAGACAGGAGGGGGGAGAGGAGCTGAGCTGGAAAGGGCTCTGAGGGAGGACATTGTGCACACAGGGAGGAGTCCTGGAGGCAGAGGAAGGTCAGGCAGAGAAAGGTGTCCTGGAAGCTGCTGCTCTGCAGTGGAGAGCAAGATGTGTACAGGAGAGGAGAGCAGGTGGGAAGGCAGAAGAAGCCTGCACCAGAGGAGGGGAAGGAGCCCCCTGCCCAAACCTGCCTGCTGGAGGGGAGCAAGGGGACACCAACAAAAGCTGTTGGGGGATGCTCTGCAGGGGAAGGGGCAGCAAGAGAAGGCCAAGTGTGTGCTGAGGTCTTGGCAGGGCTGTGGTTGGAAAAAGAAGTCCCTTTGGCAAGGAAGGGGGCAAGGTGTGGTCCCTCTCAGTTCCTCCTGAGGGAGCTGAGCCAGTCCTGCTCTGGTGCTTAGCTTGGGAATGCTGGAAAGGTGCAGGATGGATGCCTGTGGGACACCAGCAGTGTGTTCCACATGGAGTCACAGGATCCCAGAGTGGGAGGGGTTGGAAGGGACCTGTGGAACTTCCCCAGCCCAAGCCCCCTGCTCCAGCAGGGCACCCACAGCAGCTTGCCCAGCAGCACAATGCCCAGGGGGGGTTGGAAGCTCTCCACACAAGGACACTCCACAGCCTCCCTGGGCAGCCTGCTCCAGGCCTCCAGCACCCTCACACCAAACAACTTTCTCCTCCTGCTCAGCTGGAGCCTCCTGGGTGCCAGTCTGTGCCCTCTGCCCCTTGGCCTGTCCCTGGGCACCACTGAGCAGAGCCTGGCCCCAGCCTCTTGCCCCCCACAGCTCCTTCAGCTCTTGCTGAGCATTGCTCAGCTCCCCTCTGGGGCTGCTCTTCTGCAGGCTCCTAGGGCTCTCAGCCAGTTTCTCCTCCTGCTCAGATGGAACCTCCTGAGTTCCAGCTCGTGCCTGTTGGTCCTTGTCCTGTCCCTGGGCACCACTGACAAGAACCTGGCACCTTCATCCTGACCCCCACTGCAGACAGGAGGTTTTTGCAGCCAGGCTGGAGGTGGCTGTGAGCAACCTGCTGTGGTGTGAGGTGTCCCTGCCCATGGCAGGGGGTTGGGACTGGCTGAGCCTTGAGCTCCCTTCCAGCCCTGACAGTTCTATGATTCTAGAAGGTCCTGGTGCCTGGGCAGAGTTTCCCTTGCCCTGTTGTGTTTGTCTTTAGAGAGCAGAGATGCTGAGGGCACCAGCTGGCTGCTCAGTGCCCTTCCACATCCCTCTTCAAGGTTTTCAGGTGGGTGACTGAGTCAGGAGGTGGGTAGGGAAGGCTGCAGGCTGCTGCAGGTGTGCTTGCTGTGTGTCTGAGCCCACAGGCAGTGTGGAGTGTGACACCTTCTCCCTGACACTCTCTGCTGCAGTATCCTCTTCCCTCATTCAAATCTGCCTCAGTTTCTCCTCCTTCCCTGTGGCTCTGCCTCCTTCCCACCAAGTGCTTTGCTTTCAGCTGCTCCATTCTCCCTGTGGCACTTCAGCAGTTTGTCTGTGCCAGCAGGCAGGGAACTCATTTGCTCTATTCATGCTCCCCTCAAGTGGGTAAGAACATCTGCAGCCCCACAAAGCACTCAGCTTCTGCAGCTGCCCCTTGGCAGTGGGGGAGCCCTGGGAGGGGGAGGGGATGAGGAGCTCAGGAGTTTTTCCCCAGGTGAATTGGTTCTGATGCCAGCAGCAGCTCAGTGCTCAGGTGGGAGAGGGAGAGCAGCTCTAAGGAGAAATGGAGGCCTGGAGCAGGCTACCCAGAGAAGTTGTGGAGTCTCCTGCTCTGGGGAGCTTCCAACCCCCTCCTGGATGTGTTCTGTGTGCCCTGCCCTGGGTGATGCTGCTCTGGCAGGGGGCTTGGGCTGGATGATCTCTGGAGGTCCCTTCCAACCCCTCCCATTCTGGGATTCTGTGCTCCTCCTTTAGCTCGGCAGGTCTGATTTTGTTCCCAAGTAAGGACACAGAGTCTGGGCCCTTCCCTTCCTTTGGGAAGGTGCTTTGGGAAGATGCTTGGGGAATATACATTGGGAAGGTGCTTAGGGATGGTGATTTGGGAAGGTGCTTAGGGAATATACATTGGGAAGGTGCTTTGGAAAGATGCCTAGGGAATGTACATTGGGAAGATGCTTTGGGAAGGTGTTTTGGGAATGTACATTGGGAAGGTGCTTTGGGAAGGTGCTTAGGAATGCACATTGGGAAGGTGTTTAGGGAATATACATTGGGAAGGTGCTTTGGAAAGATGCCTAGGGAATGTACATTGGGAAGGTGCTTTGGGAAGATGCTTAGGGAATGTACATTGGGAAGGTGCTTTGGGAAGGTGCTTTGGGAAGATGCTTAGGGAATGTGCACTGGGAAGGTGCTTTGGGAAGGTGCTTAGGAATGCACATTGGGAAGGTGCTTTGGGAAGGTGCTTAGGGAGTGTACTTTGGGGATGTGCTTAGGGAATGTACTTTGGGAAGGTGCTTAGGTAAGGGTGACCCCTGGGCACAGGCAGGTTTCCTCTCCTCCTGTTTCCATGAGTGGCCAAATCCTTGCTTCTTGTCTTTCCTGCAGGTGCCTCGGCAGGTGAAGGTCACCCTGGAGAGCTCTCCCTACTTCAAGCTGCTCAGCCCCAGGGCTGTGTGCCCCAAGGTGGCTCCTGGCATGCTCTCAACTTTCCGTGTCCTCTTCACCCCTGAGGAGAGCAAGGTGAGGCTGGAGGGCTCCAGGAGCTTGGTGCCTTGGAGTGGAAGGTGCAGCTGCAGGGCTGGATGCAGGCACAGGGCAGCTGGGCTGGGTTTTGAGGAGCTGTCCTGGTTTCAGTGGGCTTGCACTGGGGCTCAGGCAGGGAGGAGCTCCTTCCCATGGTGAAGATGATGCTCTCAGGGATGGGAGGCCCTCAGGTGTTTCAGATTGGTTGGAAGGGTTTAAAATAAGCCTGGATGAGGCACTCAGTGCCATGGGTTAGCTGATTAGATGGCACTGGGTGGCAGGTTGGACCTGATGATCTTGAAGGTCTTTTCCAACGTGGTGATTCTGTGGAGGTGTCCAGAGAAGGGCCAGGAGGAGGAGCAGAGGGCTGGAGCTGCTCTGCTCTGAGGACAGCCTGAGAGAGTTGGGGTTGTGCAGGCTGGAGAGGAGAAGGCTCCCAGGAGACCTTCTGGTGGCCTTGCAGGATCTGAAGGGGGCTCCAAGAAAGCTGGGGAGGGACTTTGGAGGGTGTCAGGGAGTGATAGGAGTGGGGGGGATGGAGCAAAAGTAGAAGTGGGGAGATTGAGATTGGATGTGAGGAAGAAATTCTTGGCCAGGAGGGTGGTGAGAGCCTGGCAGAGGTTGCCCAGGGAGGTGGTGGAAGCCTCCTGCCTGGAGGTTTTTGCAGCCAGGCTGGAGGTGGCTGTGAGCAAGCTGCTGTGGTGTGAGGTGTCCCTGCCCATGGCAGGGGGTTGGAGCTGGCTGAGCCTTGAGCTCCCTTCCAACCCAACCCATTCCATGAATCTATGAAACTGTTGGCCTGGGGCAGTTTCCCAAACTCCACAAGTGCCACAGGAGCTCAGCCTCCCCCAGGCTCCCCCAGGCTCCCCCAGGCTCCCCCAGGCTCCCCCAGCCTCACCCAGACTCCCCCAGGCTCCCCCAGCCCCACCCAGGCTCCCCCAGGCTTTGCAGACCACACTGCTTCCTTTCAGATGTGAATCACTGCTAGGAATTGGTGCTCCTCATGGGGGTGGAAGAGATGAATTGGTGCCATGAAGGGCAGAGTGCTGCTCTGCGAGGGTGGAGTGGCAGCAGAGTGAGAAGGGAACGTCACCAGGAACAGAGGTGGGGGGAGATAACCCCAGGGGGCACTCAGGGCCAGTGCTTTGTCCCTTGCCTTGCCTTTCAACCACTGAGTGTTTGGAGTAGGAGTTCTGCCAGCCAGAGGTTCTCTGCACAGTGTCAGCCACACTCCAGCAGCTCCTCCTGGCCTGAGTTGTGTGCTCCTTGCAGGCAGGAGCTGTGCAGGGCATGGGGAGGGGCTGGAGATGCTCAGCACAGTCAGGGGTTTGTGCAGATGCCTCCTCAGGGCTGGGATTCAATGAGGGTGAGTCAGCAAAGGACCCAGAACCTCCAGCTCAGCTGCAAATGCCCTGACAGCCTGGTCAGAAGGTGCTCAGCTCCTTGAGAAGTCCTTAGCACAAAGCCAGGCTTTGGCAGAGGGCTCTGCAGAGTCACCAGCATGGGGCTGGCCTGAAGAATCCCAGGCTGAGAGGATGTGAGGGGTGGGAAGGGACCTCTGGAGAGCTTCCAGTCCAACCCCTGCCAGAGCAGGACCATGGAATCCAGCACAGGTCACACAGGAACACATCCAGCCAGGGCTGGAAAGGCTCCAGAGCAGGAGACTCCACAACCTCTCTGGGCAGCCTGCTCCAGGGCTCTGTCCCCCTCCCAGTGCAGAAGTTCCTCCTCCTGCTGAGGTGGAACCTCCTGTGCTGCAGTTTCCATCCATTGCCTCTTGTGCTATGCCAGGGCACAGTGAGCAGAGGCTGTCCCTGTCCCTTCCTTCCTGCCCCCCAGCCCTCAGCTCTGGATAGACATTGAGCAGATCCCTCTCAGCCTTCTCCTCTGCAGACTCAGCACCCCCAGGGCTCTCAGCCTCTCCTCCCCAGGCAGTGCTGCAGTCCCTTCAGCAGCCTTGGAGCCCTCCCTTGGACTCTCTCCAGCAGATCCCTGTCCCTCTGCAGCTGGGGAGCCCAGAGCTGGATGCAATATTCCAGCTGTGGCCTCCCCAGGGCAGAGCAGAGCAGAGGGGGAGGAGAACCTCCCTGGCCCTGCTGGCCACCCTCTGCTGAATGCCCCCCAGGACCCCCTTGGCCTTCTTGGCCCCCAGGGCACATTGCTGTGCCATGCAGAACTTGCTGCCCAGCAGCACTGCCAGCTCCTTCTCCTTGGGGCTGCTCTCCAGCAGATCCCCTCCCAACCTGTCCTGCTGCAGTTTCTTCTTCCTGCCCAGCTGCAGGACTCTGCTCTCCTCCTTGCTGAGCCTCCTTAGCTTCCTCTCTGCCCAGCTCTCAGTCTCTCCAAGCCTCTGAATGGCCTCACAGCCTTCAGGTGTCTCAGCCAAGCCTCCCAGCTTGGTATCTTCAGCAAACTTGCTGAGCAGGCTGTGAATGGCTGGGGAAGGCTTCATGAGTGCCACCTTTGAGCGTCCTCAGTGCTCCATGATGGTGCTGAGGCCAGCAGGGTGTTCCCCAGGGCTCAGGAGGTGCATCCAGTTGTCTTCAACATCTTCACTATCAACCTGGGGGAAGGGCTGCAGTGGACCCTCAGCCATTTTTCCCTCTTTCCCAGCTGGGAACAGTGGCTGACAGCCCCTCAGGCTGCCCCTCAGCTGGGCAGGCTGCAGAGCTGGGCAGAGGGAACCTCAGGAAGGTCAACAAGGGTGAGAGTAGAGTCCTGCCCCTGGGGAGGAATAACCTCCTGCAGCATGACAGCTGAGGGGGGACCTGCTGGGAAGCAGCTCTGTGGAGAAGGACCTGGGAGTGCTGAGGGACAGCAAGGTGCCCATGAGCCTGCAAGGTGCCCTTGGAGCCTGCAATGTGCCCTTGGAACCAAGAAGGCCAATGGGGTCCTGGGCTGCAGGCAGCAGAGTGTGACCAGCAGGTGGAGGGAGGCTCTCCTGCCCCTCCACACTGCCCAGGTGAGGCCACATCTGGGAGACAAGAGCTGGCCCATGAGCCAAGAAGGCCAGTGGGGTCCTGGGGTCTGTTTAGCTGCTCAAACTCTGCCTGGAGCCTCCAGGGGCATGGCTGGTGCCACACAGAGGAGATGCCAAACCAGTTCTGTCTCTCTTAGCCTGCAGAAGAGCAGCCCCAGAGGGGAGCTGAGCAATGCTCAGCAAGAGCTGAAGGAGCTGTGGGGGCAAGAGGCTGGGGCCAGGCTCTGCTCAGTGGTGCCCAGGGACAGGCCAAGGGGCAGAGGGCACAGACTGGCACCCAGGAGGCTCCAGCTGAGCAGGAGGAGAAAGTTGTTTGGTGTGAGGGTGCTGGAGGCCTGGAGCAGGCTTCCCAGAGAGGTTGTGGAGTGTCCTTGTGTGGAGAGCTTCCAACCCCCCCTGGGCATTGTGCTGCTGGGCAAGCTGCTGTGGGTGCCCTGCTGGAGCAGGGGCTTGGGCTGGGTGAGCTCCAGAGCTCCCTTCCAGCCCTCCCCCTGCTGGGGTTTGGTGGTGCCCAGGGCTTGTGGGTGCAGGCTTGCAGAGCTTTCTAGAATCCTCTTGCTCTGAATCTGTCCCTCCCTGGGGTCAGTGACTTCAGCCCTGCCACTCCCCACTGAAGGGACTCAGCCCTACAGAAAGGGCCCAGGTGAGCTGCTGGGGGCTGAAATGCCACTGCCTGCTGCAGCCCTTTCTGGTCTTGGAGTCATTTGGGAATGTGCCCCATGGTTCCCCTGCCAGCAGGCAGCAACTGGCTGGACTGCCTCCCTCCTCCCCTCCCCTGCCTTCCCAAGCTCCAATGCTAATTGTTCTGTTGGGCAACGTTTCCAATTAGTTCCTCTTGCTGCTTCTGAGCCACACATCTGTGCCTTAGGGCTCCAGTTGTCCAGTGGGGATGGTCTTGTGCCACCTCCTGTTCCTGGCTGGCCCTGCATGATGCTCTGCTGGGCTCTGCTGAGCTGGGGACTGTTGTGGAAGGGATTTGGAAGGGACAGAGAGGAATCTGTGCATCTCTGTGTCCCTCGGGCTTAGCAGTGAGCTGTCTGAGAGGAAGGGGGAAGCAAGAGGCAGGCAGCAGCACTGCACAGCTCCCTCTGCTTTTCCTCTTGCTCTTTTCACTCCAGCCACAGGGTAGCCAATAGCACTTGGAGGGGTCAGGGGGTGACAAAGTGCCCAGGAGCCAGCAGTGGTCCCTGGCAGCCCAGCAGGCAGCTGTGTGCTGAGCTGCATCCAGAGCAGGGAGAGCAGCAGCACAGGGAGGGGATTCTGCCCTCTGCTCTGCTCTGCTCAGACCCCACCTGCAGCACTGCCTCCAGCTCTGGGGCCCCCAGCACAAGAAGGACCTGGAGCTGCTGGAGAGGCTCCAGAGGAGGCCACAGAGATGATCAAAGGGCTGCAGAACCTCCCCTGTGGGGCCAGGCTGGGAGAGTTGGGGCTGTGCAGCCTGCAGAAGAGAAGGCTGCAGGGAGACCTCAGAGCAACCTTCCAGGACCTGAAGGGGCTCCAGGAGAGCTGGGGAGGGACTTGGAACAAGGGCTGGGAGTGCCAGGATGAGGGAGAATGGCTTGGAGCTGGGAGAGGGGAGAGTGAGAGTGGAGAGGAGGAAGAAATTGTTGTCAGTGAGGGTGGGAGACACTGGCACAGGTTGCCCAGGGAGGCTGTGGCTGCCCCCTGCCTGGAGGTGTTCAGGACCAGGCTGGATGAGGCCCTGAGCACCCTGTGCTGGTGGGAGGTGTCCCTGCCCATGGCAGGGGGTTGGAGCTGGATGAGCTTTGGGGTCCCTTCCATCCCATCCCATTCCATGCTGCTCTGTATCAGCTCAGCACAGCTCCTGCTTTCTCCCCTTGCTCTCTCAGCACAGCCCCGAGGTGTTTGCAGGCAGCACAAGCTGCCTCTGCTCAGCTTTGCAGGATTCATTGCTGCTGCTGGGTGGAAGCTGAATTAATGCTCATTGATTAACTGGAGACGTGGCAGGACTCTGAGTTGCTGCATGACTGAACTCAGCTCCCCTGAACTGCAGCCCAGCACCCCTTGGATGGTTTGTAGCACACAGAAGCTGTTGCAAAGGTGCTTTTGAGATGGCTCTTGGCTGGGGGAGGGGAGGAAGGCAAAAAGAACCTGGAGCAGGACTGGTTGGCAGGCAGGAGAACCATAGAAGCAGAGATGGGTTTGTGTTGGAAGGGACCTTTTAAAGGCATCCAGTTCCAACCCTTCTCTGGATCTCCTCCAGCACCTCAGTTCCTTCTTGCAGAGTAAGGAAGCCCAAAACTGAGCCCAGGATTTGAGGTGTGGCCTCCCCCCTGCCCAGCACTGGGGGGACAATCACAGCCCTGCTCCTGCTGGTCCAGCCCAGGCTGCTGGAGTCCTCTTTGCCCACCTGGGCTCACCTCCAGCTGCTTTCAGCCAACCCCCTCCAGCTCTTTCTGTGCTGGGCAGTCTCCAGCCACTCTGTTACCCTCCCTCACCCCAGCCTGGAGTATTCCTGGAGCATTCCTGGAGCTGTTGTGACCCAAGTGCAATGTCCCAGGGATCCCTGGAGAAGGGGCTCAGCACAGAAGATGTGCAGGAGTGGCCATGGCTGGGTTTGAGCCCAGCTCCTTGCTTCTTCAGGCTTGCCTTGAAGGACCTGGAGAAGCCTTTCCCTGTGCATTGCCTTGCAGGCAGGTGCAGTGCTCCTCACCACAGTTGGAGCTGGGAAGGCTGCCAGAGCTGGCTGTGGGGAGGGATTCATTCCCTGGGCTCACATTTCCATGGCTGTTGCTCCACTCCCTCCTTAGCAGTGCCCAGGACTTGAAAACTCTTTTCCTTTTCCTTCCCTCAGATTCCTCCAATTGTTAAAATGTCTTTTTATTTTTTTTTCCTTTTCTTCTTCTTTTTTTTTTTTTCTTTTTTCTTTATTCCCCTGCTGCTCTCAACTCCTTGCATCCCTCCTCTGTCTACCTGGCACCTGGCAGGGAGAGATAAGTGCAGATGGCCTGGCAGGACTTCAGAAGGCAGGCAGCTTTCAGCTGGGTTTACAATGTGAGAGTAGTGTGGCCAAAAAAAACCCAACCCCAAGGTGAAGAGCATTCTTCATGTGCTTGGAGCATCACAGCCTCACAGGGTGTTAGGGGTTGGAAGGGACCTCTGGAGATCTTCCACTCCAGAGCAGGACCATGGAATGCAGCACAGGGCACACAGGGAGGCTGTGGCTGCCCCCTGCCTGGAGGTGTTCAGGACCAGGCTGGATGAGGCCCTGAGCACCCTGGCTGCTGGGAGGTGTCCTCTCCTCCCCTGCTTCCTGCCCCTCTGCTAAGATGAAGGTCTCAAAGCTTCATCACTGCCCTCAGGGTTTCACCAATATCCTTCCTCAGCATATCCCAGACTGGTTTGGATGGAAGGGAGCTTCAAAGGTCATCCAGGGACATCCCCAGCCAGAGCAGGCTGCTCACAGCCACAACCAACCTCAGCTGCAATGGTTCCAGCCAGGGGGCAGCTCCCACCTCTCTGGGCAGCCTGGGCCAGGCTCTCCCCACCCTCAGGGTCAAGGTCTTGAGCACCCTGGGCTGGTGTGAGGTGTCCCTGTCCATGGCAGGGGGTTGGAGCTGGCTGAGCCTTGAGCTCCCTTCCAGCCCTGACAGCTCTGTGATTCCTCAGGGTCTCCTCCCTCTGCTCCTCTCCCCAGGTCACACAGTCACAGAATGGGAGGGGTTGGAAGGGAGCTCTGGAGATGGAGTCCAAGCCCCCTGCCAGGGCAGGGCACCCAGGGCAGGGCACAGAACACATCCAGGGGGGTTTGGAAGCTCTCCACACAAGGACACTTCACAACCTCTCTGGGCAGCCTGCTCCAGGCCTCCAGCACCCTCACAGCAAAGAATTTTTTTCCTCCTGTTGAGGTGGAACCTCCTGGGTGCCAGTTCATGTCTGTTGCCCCCTTGGCTTTTCACTGGGCACCACCCCAAAGTGCCTGGCTCCTTCCTGACCCCTACCCCTCAGATATTTGCAGGCATTGAGCAGGTCCCCTCTCAGCCTTCTCCACTCCAGACTAACCAGCTCAAGCCTCTTCTTTCTTCCTCACACAGATGTTCCAGCCATCATCCTCATAGCCTCTGCTGGACTGTCTCCAGTAGTTCCCTATCCCCCCCTAAACTGGACACCACTGAAAAAAACCTTCTGCCTTTCTTCTTGCCACACACCCTTCAGATATTTACAAAGATCTTCTCTAAATAAGATCTCCTCTCAGGCTGCTCTTCTCCAGACTAAACAGTCCTAGGGAGAGTCACAGAACTGTCAGGGCTGGAAGGGAGCTCAAGGCTCAGCCAGCTCCAACCCCCTGCCATGGGCAGGGACACCTCACACCACAGCAGGTTGCTCACAGCCACCTCCAGCCTGGCTGCAAAAACCTCCAGGCAGGAGGCTTCCACCACCTCCCTGGGCAACCTCTGCCAGGCTCTCACCACCCTCCTGGGCAAGAATTTCTTCCTCACATCCAATCTGAATCTCCCCCCTCCCAGTTTTGCTCCATCCCCCCCACTCCTATCACTCCCTCACACCCTCCAAAGTCCCTCCCCAGCTTTCTTGGAGCCCTCTTCAGATCCTGCAAGGCCACCAGAAGGTCTCCTGGGAGCCTTCTCCTCTCCAGCCTGCACAACCCCAACTCTCTCAGGCTGTCCTCAGAGCAGAGCAGCTCCAGCCCTCTGCTCCTCCTCCTGGCCCTTCTCTGGACACCTTCCAGCCCCTCCAGAGCCTTCCTGGAACAGAGGCTCCAGAACTGGACCCAGAGCTCCAGGTGTGGTCTGAGCAGAGTGGAGCAGAGGGGCAGAATCCCCTCCCTAGCCCTGCTGGCCACACTTCTGCTGCTGCAGCCCAGGCTGTGATTTGCTTTCTGAGTTCAACTCTCTCAGTCTGTCCCCATAGCAGCAGCATGGCCCAGGGTGAAAGCCCTGAGCAAAAGCATGGCAGCCAAAGCTTGTTGGGTGAAAGAGGTGTGGGGGTGTGAGCTAATCCTATCCCTCCCTGGCCTGAGCCCCTGCTCAGGGCATCAGGAAGGTGTGGGCCTTGGAGAGAGCAGCAGGAGGCATCCCACTCTGGGCTCCTTGCCCAGTTCCTCTGCAGCCCCCTTTAAGATACTGGAAGAGCTTGGGAGGGTTCCCACAGCTCAGCCTCTGTGCCACTGACCAAACTCCTTCCACAGCTCTGTCCCTGTGCCACTGACCAAACTGCACAGCTCTGTCCCTGTGCCACTGACCAAACTGCACAGCTCTGTCCCTGTGCCACTCACCAAACTGCACAGCTCAGTCCCTGTGCCACTGACCAAACTGCACAGCTCAGCCCCTGTGCCACTCACCAAACTGCACAGCTCTGTCCCTGTGCCACTCACCAAACTGCACAGCTCAGCCCCTGTGCCACTCACCAAACTGCACAGCTCTGTCCCTGTGCCACTCACCAAACTGCACAGCTCAGTCCCTGTGCCACTGACCAAACTGCACAGCTCAGCCCCTGTGCCACTGACCAAACTGCACAGCTCAGTCCCTATGCCACTCACCAAACTGCACAGCTCTGTCCCTGTGCCACTGACCAAACTGCACAGCTCAGTCCCTGTGCCACTCACCAAACTGCACAGCTCTGTCCCAGTGCCACTGACCAAACTGCACAGCTCTGTCCCTGTGCCACTCACCAAACTGCACAGCTCAGTCCCTGTGCCACTCACCAAACTGCACAGCTCAGCCCCTGTGCCACTGACCAAACTGCACAGCTCTGTCCCTGTGCCACTGACCAAACTGCACAGCTCTGTCCCAGTGCCACTGACCAAACTGCACAGCTCTGTCCCTGTGCCACTGACCAAACTGCACAGCTCAGCCCCTGTGCCACTGACCAAACTGCACAGCTCAGTCCCTGTGCCACTGACCAAACTGCACAGCTCTGTCCCAGTGCCACTGACCAAACTGCACAGCTCAGCCCCTGTGCCACTCACCAAACTGCACAGCTCAGCCCCTGTGCCACTGACCAAACTGCACAGCTCAGTCCCTGTGCCACTGACCAAACTGCACAGCTCAGTCCCTGTGCCACTCACCAAACTGCACAGCTCAGTCCCTGTGCCACTGACCAAACTGCACAGCTCAGTCCCTGTGCCACTCACCAAACTGCACAGCTCAGCCCCTGTGCCACTGACCAAACTGCACAGCTCAGTCCCTATGCCACTCACCAAACTGCACAGCTCTGTCCCTGTGCCACTGACCAAACTGCACAGCTCAGTCCCTGTGCCACTCACCAAACTGCACAGCTCTGTCCCTGTGCCACTGACCAAACTGCACAGCTCTGTCCCTGTGCCACTCACCAAACTGCACAGCTCAGCCCCTGTGCCACTGACCAAACTGCACAGCTCAGTCCCTGTGCCACTCACCAAACTGCACAGCTCTGTCCCTGTGCCACTGACCAAACTGCACAGCTCAGCCCCTGTGCCACTGACCAAACTGCACAGCTCAGTCCCTGTGCCACTCACCAAACTGCACAGCTCTGTCCCTGTGCCACTGACCAAACTGCACAGCTCAGCCCCTGTGCCACTCACCAAACTGCACAGCTCAGTCCCTGTGCCACTCACCAAACTGCACAGCTCAGCCCCTGTGCCACTGACCAAACTGCACAGCTCAGCCCCTGTGCCACTGACCAAACTGCACAGCTCAGTCCCTGTGCCACTCACCAAACTGCACAGCTCAGTCCCTGTGCCACTGACCAAACTGCACAGCTCTGTCCCTGTGCCACTCACCAAACTGCACAGCTCAGCCCCTGTGCCACTGACCAAACTGCACAGCTCAGTCCCTGTGCCACTCACCAAACTGCACAGCTCTGTCCCTGTGCCACTGACCAAACTGCACAGCTCAGCCCCTGTGCCACTGACCAAACTGCACAGCTCAGTCCCTGTGCCACTCACCAAACTGCACAGCTCAGCCCTGTGCCACTGACCAACTGCACGCTCAGCCCCTGTGCCACTGACCAAACTGCACAGCTCAGTCCCTGTGCCACTCACCAAACTGCACAGCTCAGTCCCTGTGCCACTGACCAAACTGCACAGCTCTGTCCCTGTGCCACTCACCAAACTGCACAGCTCAGCCCCTGTGCCACTCACCAAACTGCACAGCTCAGTCCCTGTGCCACTGACCAAACTGCACAGCTCTGTCCCTGTGCCACTGACCAAACTGCACAGCTCAGTCCCTGTGCCACTCACCAAACTGCACAGCTCTGTCCCTGTGCCACTGACCAAACTGCACAGCTCAGTCCCTGTGCCACTCACCAAACTGCACAGCTCTGTCCCTGTGCCACTGACCAAACTGCACAGCTCAGTCCCTGTGCCACTGACCAAACTGCACAGCTCAGTCCCTGTGCCACTGACCAAACTGCACAGCTCAGCCCCTGTGCCACTCACCAAACTGCACAGCTCAGTCCCTGTGCCACTCACCAAACTGCACAGCTCTGTCCCTGTGCCACTCACCAAACTGCACAGCTCAGCCCCTGTGCCACTCACCAAACTGCACAGCTCAGCCCCTGTGCCACTCACCAAACTGCACAGCTCAGCCCCTGTGCCACTGACCACACTCTACAGCTCTGTCCCTGTGCCACTCACCAAACTGCACAGCTCTGTCCCTGTGCCACTCACCAAACTGCACAGCTCAGCCCCTGTGCCACTCACCAAACTGCACAGCTCAGTCCCTGTGCCACTGACCAAACTGCACAGCTCTGTCCCTGTGCCACTCACCAAACTGCACAGCTCAGCCCCTGTGCCACTGACCAAACTGCACAGCTCAGTCCCTGTGCCACTCACCAAACTGCACAGCTCTGTCCCTGTGCCACTGACCAAACTGCACAGCTCAGTCCCTGTGCCACTCACCAAACTGCACAGCTCTGTCCCTGTGCCACTGACCAAACTGCACAGCTCAGCCCCTGTGCCACTGACCAAACTGCACAGCTCAGTCCCTGTGCCACTCACCAAACTGCACAGCTCTGTCCCTGTGCCACTGACCAAACTGCACAGCTCAGCCCCTGTGCCACTCACCAAACTGCACAGCTCAGCCCCTGTGCCACTCACCAAACTGCACAGCTCTGTCCCTGTGCCACTGACCAAACTGCACAGCTCAGCCCCTGTGCCACTGACCAAACTGCACAGCTCAGTCCCTGTGCCACTCACCAAACTGCACAGCTCAGCCCCTGTGCCACTGACCAAACTGCACAGCTCAGTCCCTGTGCCACTCACCAAACTGCACAGCTCAGCCCCTGTGCCACTGACCAAACTGCACAGCTCTGTCCCTGTGCCACTGACCAAACTGCACAGCTCAGTCCCTGTGCCACTCACCAAACTGCACAGCTCTGTCCCTGTGCCACTCACCAAACTGCACAGCTCAGCCCCTGTGCCACTGACCAAACTGCACAGCTCAGCCCCTGTGCCACTGACCAAACTGCACAGCTCAGCCCCTGTGCCACTCACCAAACTGCACAGCTCAGCCCCTGTGCCACTGACCAAACTGCACAGCTCAGCCCCTGTGCCACTCACCAAACTGCACAGCTCAGCCCCTGTGCCACTGACCAAACTGCACAGCTCTGTCCCTGTGCCACTGACCAAACTGCACAGCTCAGTCCCTGTGCCACTCACCAAACTGCACAGCTCTGTCCCTGTGCCACTGACCAAACTGCACAGCTCTGTCCCTGTGCCACTCACCAAACTGCACAGCTCAGCCCCTGTGCCACTGACCAAACTGCACAGCTCAGCCCCTGTGCCACTCACCAAACTGCACAGCTCAGCCCCTGTGCCACTGACCACACTCTACAGCTTGTGATGCAAAGAAAATGAATCAAAGAAGCAGAGAGGCCAAAGCTTCCCTGCAAACCTCTCCTCACCAGATGCTTTCCCTGCAGGATTATTGCCACCAGCTGCTCTGCATCACCGAGAGGGAGAGGTTCACTGTGCCCATTCGAGCTGTGGGTGCCCAGGCTGCCCTGGACTTCCCCCAGCAGCTGGAGTTCTCCCTCTGCCCAGTCAGGCACAGGACCCAGAGGACTCTGCTGCTCCGCAACCTGGGCCAGCGGGAGGCTCACTACAGCATCAGCACTCAGAGGTGAGAGCTCAGCAGCAGCCCCTGGGGCACAGCAGAATCACAGAAGCACAGCAGCACAGAATCACAGAATCAAAAAAGCACAGAATTGTAGAATTATAGAATCATAGGATTATAGAATCATAGAATAATAGAATCACAGAATCGTAAAATTAGAGAATCATAGAATTATAGAATCATAGAATTATAGATTCACAGAATTATAGAATCACAGAATAGTAGAATCATAGAATTATAGAATCACAGAGTCATAGAATTACAGAATCATAGAATCACAGAATAATAGAATCATAGAGTTATAGAATCATAGAATTATAGATTCATAGAATCATAGAATCACAGAATAGTAGAATCATAGAATTATAGAATCACAGAGTCATAGAATTACAGAATCATAGAATCACAGAATAATAGAATCATAGAGTTATAGAATCATAGAATTATAGATTCATAGAATCATAGAATCACAGAATTGCAGAATCAGCCAGGTAGGAAAAGACCTCAGAGATCATCAAGTCCAACCTATTACCTAACACCTCCTGACAACTGAACCGTGGCTCCAAGTGCCACTCCACCACCTCCCTGGGCAGCACATCCCATGGCTCTTTCTGGGAAGAACTTTCTCCTCACCTTGAGCACAAACCTCCCCTGGGGCAGCTTGAGACTGAGTCCTCTCCTTCTGCCACTGCTTGCCTGGGAGCAGAGCCCAACCCCCACCTGGCTACAGCCTCCCTGCAGGGAGTTGTAGAGAGCAATGAGGTCTGCCCTGAGCCTCCTCTTCTCCAGGCTGAACACCCCCAGCTCCCTCAGCCTCTCCTCACAGGGCTGTGCTCCAGCCCCCTCCCCAGCCTTGTGCTCCAGCCCCCTCCCCAGCCTTGTGCTCCAGACCCCTCCCCAGCCTTGTGCCCCAGACCCCTCCCCAGCCTCGTTGCCCTTCTCTGGACACCTTCCAGCCTCTCAATCTCCTTCTTAACCTGAGGAGCCCAGAACTGGACACAGCACTCCAGGTGTGGCCTGACCAGTGCTGAGCACAGGGCAGGATGACTTCCCTGCCCCTGCTGGCCACACTCTTCCTGATGCAGGCCAGGATGCCATTGGCCTTCTTGGCCACCTGGGCACACTGCTGGCTCCTGTTCAGCTGCTGCCCACCAGCACCCCCAGGTCCCTCTCTGGCTGCTCTCAGCCACTCTGTCCCCAGCCTGTAGCTCTGCATGGGGTTGTTGTGGTCAAAGTGCAGCACCTGGCACTTGGACTTATTGAATGCCATCCTGTTGGGCTCTGGCCATCTGTCCAGCCTGTCAAGGTCCCTCTGCAGAGCCCTCCTAGGCTCCAACAGATCCACTCCTGCCCCCAGCTTGGTGTCAGCTGCAAACTTGCTAATTCTGGACTCTATCTCCTCATTCAGATCATCAATAAAGATATTGAACAGCACTGCTGGGGAACAGCAGCAGAGGGGACCCAGAGCAGGTGGCATGGAGGGCAAGGAGGCCAGGAGGCTCCTGGGATGCCTGAAGAGCACTGTGGGCAGCAGGCTGAGGCAGGTTCCTCTCCCCCCCCTCTGCTCTGCCATAGTGAGGACACCTCTGGTGCAGGAGGAGAGGGAATGGTTTGAAACTGGTGTTTGGAGCATCCCAAATATGTTTTTTATTGCTGTGAATCCAAGGTAAGGCTCTGGATGCTGGAGTCCATGCAGGGTCTCTTGTGGTATCCCAGGGTAAGGAGGTTCCATCTGAACAGGAGGAGACATTTCTTGGGTGTGAGGTTGCTGGGGGCATGGAGCAGGCTGCCCAGAGAGGTTGTGGAGTCTCCTGCTCTGCAGAGCTTCCAAACCCCCTCTGGATATTGTGATCCAATCATGTGCTGGGCTGCATCCAGAGCAGGGAGAGCAGCAGCACAGGGAGGGGATTCTGCCCTCTGCTCTGCTCTGCTCAGAGCCCACCTGCAGCACTGCCTCCAGCTCTGGGGCCCCCAGCACAAGAAGGACCTGGAGCTGCTGGAGAGGCTCCAGAGGAGGCCACAGAGGTGAGCAGAGGCTGCAGAACCTCCCTGTGGGGCCAGGCTGGGAGAGTTGGGGCTGTGCAGCCTGCAGAAGAGAAGGCTGCAGGGAGAGCTGAGAGCTGCAGCTGAAGCTCTGCAGGGGAGCTGCAGGCAGGCTGGGGAGGGACTGTTCAGAAGGGGCTGTGGGGATAGGCCCAGGGGCAATGGTTTGGAAGTGGAGCAGGGCAGAGTTAGGTTGGAGCTCAGGAGGAAGTTGTGCCCAGGGAGGCTGGGCAGACACTGGCACAGGTTGCCCAGGGAGGTGCTGGAGGCTCCATCCCTGGAGCCATTCAAGCTCAGCCTGGCTGTGTCCCTGGGCAGCCTGCTGCAGCTGGAGGTGTCCCTGCTGCCTGCAGGGGGTTGGACAGGATGCCCTTGGAGGGTCCCTTCCAGCCCAGTGCCAGCTGGGAAGCTGTGATATCTGTAGAAGCTTTCACAAGAGTTCTCCTCCCTGTCTGAGAAGCTCTAGCAGGAGCTGCAGTATTATCAGCAGAGGCACTGAACCCCCAGGTTAATGTCACCAACTCCTCTGAGCGCCTGACATCAGGGCTTGATGATTAATTCTTATCTCAGGACACCCAGCCCTGGAAGTGGATGAGTGATTTGCCTGTCCTGGAGAGCTTCAAGTGTAAATCTGAGAGCTGGGGCTTGGGTGCTAGGAGAAAGGAGTGCCAGGAGAAAGCAGTGCCAGCCCTGCAGGGTGGCATTCAGGACTGCTGTAGTCTCAGGACCCTCTTGACCTAGTGAGAAGTTAAGTAGCTGAAGCTGAGTGTGAGCTTCAACCTCTGGGTAGGGTTGTGGTGTGGTGCTAAAGGCAGTCCTGATATCCCAGAATAGCTCTGGGTGTTGAGAGGAACCAGCACACAGACAGGGACAGGGCAGGAGGATTGCTGTTTACAGCTCCCTGAAAGGAGGCTGGGGAGAGGATGGTTGGAAAGATGTGTTTCAAGAGGATCACTGTCCAGGGGTGACACTGAAGTGTGGCCTCAGGGGTAGTGATGCTTGAGAATGGTCTGGAGCAGTAAAACCATCCACAGCTTCCCAGCTGGCACTGGGCTGGAAGGGACCCTCCAAGGGCATCCTGCCCAACCCCCCTGCAGGCAGCAGGGACACCTTCAGCTGGAGCAGGCTGCCCAGGGACACAGCCAGGCTGAGCTTGAATGGCTCCAGGGATGGAGCCTCCAGCACCTCCCTGGGCAACCTGTGCCAGTGTCTGCCCAGCCTCCCTGGGCACAACTTCCTCCTGAGCTCCAACCTAACTCTGCCCTGCTCCACTTCCAAACCATTGCCCCTGGGCCTATCCCCACAGCCCCTTCTGAACAGTCCCTCCCCAGCCTGCCTGCAGCTCCCCTGCAGAGCTTCAGCTGCAGCTCTCAGCTCTCCCTGCAGCCTTCTCTTCTGCAGGCTGCACAGCCCCAACTCTCCCAGCCTGGCCCCACAGGGGAGGTTCTGCAGCCTCTGCTCACCTCTGTGGCCTCCTCTGGCCCCTCTCCAGCAGCTCCAGGTCCTTCTTGTGCTGGGGGCCCCAGAGCTGGAGGCAGTGCTGCAGGTGGGCTCTGAGCAGAGCAGAGCAGAGGGCAGAATCCCCTCCCTGTGCTGCTGCTCTCCCTGCTCTGGATGCAGCTCAGCACACAGCTGCCTGCTGGGCTGCCAGGGACCACTGCTGGCTCCTGGGGAGTCTGTCACCACCTGAACCCCCCAAGGCCTTCTCCTGTATGCAGATGACACCAAGTTGAAGGGGGCTGATGGCCTGCTGGAGAGTCTGGAGGCTCTGCAGAGGGATTTGGACAGAGTGGATCAATGGCCTGAAGTCAATAGGATGAGGTTTGGCAGGGCAAGCTGCATCTGGGTCACAATGACCCCATGAATGCTCCAGGCCTGGGGCACAGTGCCTGCTGGTGGAAAAGGCCCTGGGGGTGCTGGTTGGCAGCAGCTGAAGATGAGCCCAGGGGGTGCCCAGGTGGGCAAGAAGGGCACCAGCAGCCTGGCCTGGAGCAGCAATGGTGTGGGCAGCAGGAGCAGGGCAGGGATTGTGCCCCTGGAATGGGCACTGGGGAGGGCACAGCTTGAGTGCTGGGGTCAGGTTTGGGCTCCTGACTGCCAGAAGGACACTGAGGAGCTGGAGCAGGTCCAGAGAAGGGCAAGAAAGATGGGGAAGGGTCTGGAGAAGAGGGCTGGGGAGGAGCAGCTGAGGGAGCTGGGGGGGTTTGGTGTGGAGAAGAGGAGGCTGAGGGAGACCTCATTGCTCTCTCCAGCTCCTGAGAGGAGGCTGCAGCCAGGTGGGGGTTGGGCTCTGCTCTCAAGGAACAACTGATAAGAGGAAACAGCTGAAGATGCTCCAGGAGAGGCTTAGGTTGGTCATGAGGAAAAATTTCTTCCCCCAAAGGGTTTTCCAGACCTGGCCCAGGCTGCCCAGGGCAGTGGTGGACTCTCCATCCCTGGAGGGATTCCAGAGTTATGGAGATGTGGTACTGAGGGCTGTGGGTTAGTGGTGCCCTGGCAGTGCTGGGTGGGTTAAGGGCTGGGCCTGATCTCAAAGGTCTCTTGCAACCAAAACAGGTTCTCTGGTTCTGCTGACTGTGCTTGGTTTGCTCCCTGCTTGCAGGAGGCAGCTGAAGAGCCCTGCAGAAGGAGTGTGGTCCCCAGACCTCCTGCAGGAGCCCTGATGTGTGCCTTTGTCTCTTGCAGCCCATTCTCTGCTGCCCCCTCCATGGGAGCCCTGGGGGCTGGTGGTGCTGTGCAGGTGACTGTGGACTTCCTGCCCCTGCAGACTGGGGACCACCATGGGGTCCTGACCCTGCACTGTGACACAGGTGAGTGCTGGGCACTGCCTGGCTGCAGCTCTGTGGCCCCCACAGCAGAGCCCCTGCTGAGCACAATCATTCATAGAGTCATGGAATGGGTTGGGCTGGAAGGCTCCTGCTGGCCAGCAGGCAGAACCATGGAGGAGAAGTGTCCTCCAGTTCTGGAGCCTCTGCTCCAGGAAGGCTCTGGAGGGGCTGGAAGGTGTCCAGAGAAGGGCCAGGAGGAGGAGCAGAGGGCTGGAGCTGCTCTGCTCTGAGGACAGCCTGAGAGAGTTGGGGTTGTGCAGGCTGGAGAGGAGAAGGCTCCCAGGAGACCTTCTGGTGGCCTTGCAGGATCTGAAGGGGGCTCCAAGAAAGCTGGGGAGGGACTTTGGAGGGTGTCAGGGAGGGATAGGAGTGGGGGTGTGGGAATAAAACTAGAAGTGGGGAGATTGAGATTGGATGTGAGGGAGAAATTCTTGCCCAGGAGGGTGGTGAGAGCCTGGCAGAGGTTGCCCAGGGAGGTGGTGGAAGCCTCCTGCCTGGAGGTTTTTGCAGCCAGGCTGGAGGTGGCTGTGAGCAACCTGCTGTGGTGTGAGGTGTCCCTGCCCATGGCAGGGGGGTTGGAACTGGCTGAGCCTTGAGCTCCCCTCCAGCCCTGCCAGCTCTGTGACTCTGTGATTCAGCTGACTGCATGCCTGAGGCCTTTGCAGCTGAAGGCTCCTGCTGGCCTCACTCTTCTGAATGCAGCCCAGGACCCCATTGGCCTTCTTGGCCATCAGGGCACATTGGTGGCTCCTGGGCAGCTCATTGCCCCCCAGCACTCCCAGGTCCTTCTCTGTGGAGCTGCTCCATGCTTAGCTTCTCCACCAGCTCTGGTTCAAACTGCAGAGCCAAAGTCCCAGTGCAGTTTGATCATCCCAGGATATTCCCAGCAGGAGTCATGGGAGAATTGGTGCAGAGACTCATGGAATGGGTTGGGTTGGAAGGGAGCTCAAAGCTCAGCCAGCTCCAACCCCTGCCATGGGCAGGGACACCTCCCACCAGCACAGGTTGTCAGTGAGGGTGGTGAGGCACTGGCACAGGTTGCCCAGGGAGGCTGTGGCTGCCTCCTCTCTGGAGGTGTTCAAGGCCAGGCAGGATGAGGCCTTGAGTGACCAAGTCTCACTGAGAGGTGTCCCTGCCCATGGCAGGGGGGTTGGAGTAGATGATCTCTGAGGTCCCTTCCAACCTGAGCCCTTCTGTGGCTCAAGGATTCTCTCTCCCTTCCACCCCCACCAGGCTGGGATGCTGGGAATGTGGTTCTCCTCCCTGTGCAAGGTCAGCCTTGGCCACAGCTTGTCTGTTCCATCAGCACTGCAGGCACTGAGATGTTCTTAGGTGTCCTCAGCCCTGTAGGCCTCTCAGGGCAGAGCTGGCCACTCATTAGCCTCCTTTCCCTGGGCATCAATCACATCTGCTGAGAAGCAGCACTGCAGCTGGCAGAGGGCTTGGTTCAGTCAGGGGGGTGTGGGGCTTGTCTCTGGCAGGCAAGCAGAGTGAAGGCTCCTGCTCTGCTGTCCCCATGGGCCACATTTCAGCCAAGCCAGGTGCCTGCTGCTGGAGCAACAGCACTGATCCAAACCTGCCCAGGGCAGCCTGCCTGCCTTTCATCATCTGCTGAAGGCTTCTCTGCCCTTCCCAACACATCCTGCAGGGCTCCTGCATGCTGGCCAGAGCAAAGCCTCCATGCTGGCTCCCAGAGAGTCCTGTGCTGGAGAATCTCCTCCTGTCACAAGGCAAACAGGGGCACAGAATCCATCACAGACTGCCTTGAGTTGGAAGGGACCTTACAGATCATCTACTCCAACCCCCCCTGCTGTGGGGCAGGGACACCTCAGCAGGGAAGGCTTTTGGTTCTCCCTCACACACACAAGGGTGTGCAAGGAGCCTGAGGTCATAGCCAGGGACAGGCCAAGGGGCAGAGGGCACAGACTGGCACCCAGGAGGCTCTATCTGAGCAGGAGGAGAAAGTTGTTTGGTGTGAGGGTGCTGGAGGCCTGGAGCAGGCTGCCCAGAGAGGTTGTGGAGTGTCCTTGTGTGGAGAGCTTCCAACCCCCCCTGGGCACTGTGCTCCTGGGCAAGCTGCTGTGGGTGCCCTGCTGGAGCAGGGGGGTTGGACTGGGTGAGCTCCAGAGGTCCCTCCTAACCCTCACCCTGCTGGGGATTGGTGATGCTCAGGGCTGCCCCAGTGAGCTGTGGTGCAGGGTTGCAGAGCCCTCCTGCTGTGGCCTTGCTTTCTAGAATCCTCTTGCTCTGAATGCTGCTCTACAAGACCTCTGGGGTTTTGTTTTGAGCTCAGGAGGTTGGAGTGGGAGAGCAGGAGCTGTGTCCTGCCTTCTGTAGGAATCATAGAATCACAGAGCTGTCAGGGCTGGAAGGGAGCTCAAGGCTCAGCCAGCTCCAACCCCCTGCCATGGGCAGGGACACCTCACACCACAGCAGGTTGCTCACAGCCACCTCCAGCCTGGCTGCAAAAACCTCCAGGCAGGAGGCTTCCACCACCTCCCTGGGCAACCTCTGCCAGGCTCTCACCACCCTCCTGGCCAAGAATTTCTTCCTCACATCCAATCTCAATCTCCCCACTTCTACTTTTGCTCCATCCCCCCCACTCCTATCACTCCCTGACACCCTCCAAAGTCCCTCCCCAGCTTTCTTGGAGCCCCCTTCAGATCCTGCAAGGCCACCAGAAGGTCTCCTGGGAGCCTTCTCCTCTCCAGCCTGCACAACCCCAACTCTCTCAGGCTGTCCTCAGAGCAGAGCAGCTCCAGCCCTCTGCTCCTCCTCCTGGCCCTTCTCTGGACACCTTCCAGCCCCTCCAGAGCCTTCCTGGAACAGAGGCTCCAGAACTGGACCCAGAGCTCCAGCTGTGGTCTGAGCAGAGCATATCCAAAGCTTGGAGGAAGGAGAAGGGAGAGGCTGCAGTGTGGTCCTGTTGTGTGAGTGAGGACAGGGCAGATGGAGCTGGGCCTGGGGCTGGAGCTCCCATGGCAGCAGAGCAGCCATGGCCCTGCCAAGTGCAATCCTGCCTGCTGCAGCCCTGCCACAGAGCAGGGAGATTCCTGCTTGTTAAACCTCTCCATTAACTAACCCAAGAGTCTTGAAGGAAAGGTCACAGCTGATCTGGCAGCCAGGACATGATGTCTGCAGCTGTCCTTGGCCAACCCTGACAACTCCACTCTCTATGCCTGCTTCATCTGCCTGGCAGAGCTTTGCCTTCCTCCTGACTCCCTGGCAGCTGCACTGAGCCATTCACAGAATCACACAGAATCAGTCAGGTTGGGAAAGACCTTTGAGATCATCCAGTCCAACCTATCACCCAACACCACCCAATCAACTAAACTCTGGCACTGAGTGCCTCATCCAGGCTTATTTCAACACTCCCAGGGAAGCCCACCCAGCCACCTCCCCAGGCAGCCTATTCCCATGGGCAATCCCTCTGGGAAGAATTTCTTCCTCTCATCCAGCCCACAAGGACCAACAGGGATGAGCTGGAACCCAGGAGGTTCCACCACAACAGGAGGAGAAACTTCTTTGGTGTGGAGGCCTGGAGCAGGCTGCCCAGAGAGGTTGTGGAGTCTCCTGCTCTGGAGAGCTTCCAGCCCCCCCCGGGTGTGTTCTGTGTGCCCTGCCCTGGGTGATGCTGCTCTGGCAGGGGGCTTGGGCTGGATGACCTCAGGAGCTGCCTTCCAAGGCCTCTGTGGTTCTGAGCTGGAAGGCACCATCCTTGTGCCCCTTGGCATGGACACTTTTTGGCCTCTTCTCTGGAATCTCCCTGAGCTCAGCCAAGGTCCCCAGAGCAGGGACAGCTTTCAGGGCTTACAGGCTTTCAGTGATGATCTGGATGAGGGGATTGAGTCCATCACCAGTAAGTTTGCAGATGACACCAAGTTAGGAGCAGGTGTGGATCTGTTGGAGGGTAGGAGGGCTCTGCAGAGGGACCTGGACAGGCTGGATGGGTGGGCAGAGGCCAATGGGATGAGATTGAACAAGGCTAAGGGCAGGGTTCTACACTGTGGGCACAACAACCCCAAGCAGCACTACAGGCTGGGGACAGAGTGGCTGAGAGCAGCCAGAGAGGGACCTGGGGGTGCTGGTGGGCAGCAGCTGAACAGGAGCCAGCAGTGTGCCCAGGTGGCCAAGAAGGCCAATGGCATCCTGGCCTGCATCAGGAAGAGTGTGGCCAGCAGGAGCAGGGAAGTCATCCTGCCCTGTGCTCAGCACTGGTTAGGCCACACCTGGAGTGCTGTGTCCAGCTCTGGGCTCCTCAGGTTAAGAAGGAGATTGAGAGGCTGGAAGGTGTCCAGAGAAGGGCAACGAGGCTGGGGAGGGGTCTGGGGCACAAGGCTGGGGAGGGGTCTGGGACAAGGCGGGAGGGGCTGGGCACAGGGCTGGGGAGGGGGCTGGAGCACAAGGCTGGGGAGGGGGCTGGGGCACAAGGCTGGGGAGGGGGCTGGAGCACAGCCCTGTGAGGAGAGGCTGAGGGAGCTGGGGGTGTTCAGCCTGGAGAAGAGGAGGCTCAGGGCAGACCTCATTGCTCTCCACAACTCCCTGCAGGGAGGCTGTAGCCAGCTGGGGGTTGGGCTCTGCTCCCAGGCAAGCAGCAGCAGAAGGAGAGGACACAGTCTCAAGCTGCACCAGGGGATGTTTAGGCTGGAGGTGAGGAGAAAGTTCTTCCCAGCAAGAGTAATTGGCCATGGGATGTGCTGCCCAGGGAGGTGGTGGAGTCACCATCCCTGGAGGTGTTTAAAACCAGCCTGGATGAGGCATCAGTGCCATGGTCTGGTTGATTGCTTAGGGCTGGGTGAGAGGTTGGACTGGATGACCTTGGAGGTCTCTTCCAACCTGCTTGATTCTATCATTCTATTCTATGATTCTAAGGTCTAGCTTCATTCCCCCAGCTCCTTGCCAGGGGGGGACTCTGCTGTGTTGTTTGGCTGAGAATTGAAGGAGTCCTCCCACCCTTGTGTGGCCTTTCCAAGGCAGTTCCATCCACTGTCTGCCTTGCTGAAAGCAGGGCAGGAGGGAGAAGGCTCTGCCTCTGCAGAGGGAGGCTCACCCCAGTGTGCTTGGGGCTGCTGCACTTCTTCCTTGGGGCTGGCTCTGAGCCTCTGAGCACCACTCCAGAGAGAAGTTGTTCTGCAGAGCATGGCTGATGTTGGCTCTTTGCATCTCATAGATTCACAGAATGGGTTTGGGTTTAGAAGGGACCTCAAAAGCTCAGCCAGTTCCAACCCCTGCCATGGGCAGGGACACCTCCCACCAGCACAGCTTGCTCAAGGCCTCATCCAGCCTGGCCTGGAACACCTCCAGGCAGGGGGCAGCCACAGCCTCCCTGGGCAACCTGTGCCAGTCTCTCCCCACCCTCACTGACAACAATTTCTTCCTCCTCTCCACTCTCACTCTCCCCTCTCCCAGCTCCAAGCCATTGTCCCTCATCCTGGCACTGCCAGCCCTTGTCCCAAGTCCCTCCCCAGCTCTCCTGGAGCCCCTTCAGGTGCTGGAAGGTTGCTCTGAGGTCTCCCTGCAGCCTTCTCTTCTGCAGGCTGCACAGCCCCAACTCTCCCAGCCTGGCCCAAGAGCAGAGGTTCTGCAGCCCTCTGATCATCTTCATGACCTCCTCTGGCTCTTCTCCAGCAGCTCCAGGTCCTTCTTGTGCTGAGGACTCCAGAGCTGCCCCAGCACTGCAGTTGGGGTCTGAGCAGAGCAGAGCAGAGCAGAGGAGCAAAATCCCCTCCCTGCCCCTGCTGCCCACACTGCTGGGGATCAGCCCAGGACACAGCTGGCTCTGGGCATATCCAAGCCAGCAGCTGTAGCCTTTCTGTGCCTGCTGGTTTGCTCTGTGCCTTGTCATTTCTCAGCAAGTGAGATGAGCAAAGCCTGCCCTTTGCTGTGTTCCAGGTGGAGATATTCACACCAGCCTCCATGGAACAGCTCAAGAAGTCAACATCAGGCTGGACAGGAGCTGCTTGACAGTGGAGAAGACCTACCTGACACTGTCCAAGCACAGAACTGTGCTCATCCACAATGGCAGTGATGTGATAGCTCACTTCCAGTGGAAGGCTTTTGCTGAGCAGGAGGAGCAGCAGAAGCAGAGGTTGGTTGGAAAGATGTGTTGCAAGAAGATCACTGTCCAGGGGTGACACTGAAGTGTGGCCTCAGGGGTAGTGATGCTTTGGAATGCTTGGGAGCAATAAAACCATCCAGAGCTTTACAGTTGGGCATCCTGCCCACCCCCCTGCAGGCAGCAGGGACACCTCCAGCTGCAGCAGGCTGCCCAGGGACACAGCCAGGCTGAGCTTGAATGGCTCCAGGGATGGAGCCTCCAGCACCTCCCTGGGCAACCTGTGCCAGTGTCTGCCCAGCCTCCCTGGGCACAACTTCCTCCTGAGCTCCAACCTAACTCTGCCCTGCTCCACTTCCAAACCATTGCCCCTGGGCCTATCCCCACAGCCCCTTCTGAACAGTCCCTCCCCAGCCTGCCTGCAGCTCCCCTGCAGAGCTTCAGCTGCAGCTCTCAGCTCTTCCTGCAGCCTTCTCTTCTGCAGGCTGCACAGCCCCAACTCTCCCAGCCTGGCCCCACAGGGGAGGTTCTGCAGCCTCTGCTCACCTCTGTGGCCTCCTCTGCACCCTCTCCAGGGCCCTCCTGTGCTGGGGATCCCAGAGCTGGGTCCCACAGCAACAGGATCCAGGTCCTGGCCTTTAGGGTACTGCAGCTGAGTACTTTCCAGTTCCATCCTTTCTCCTCCTGAGGCTGTTTTAGAGAGGAACTGCAGTGCCTGGATGTCCTCTGTGGGAGCCACAGCCAGAAGGCTGAGGCCATCCTGCTGTAGGCTGGGTGCTGCTGTCCCAGTTTCCAGCACCAGGAGATATTTCCACCCTTCCTTAGAGGCTGAGCAGAGTTTGGAGGTGGAGGGTTCTGCAGGGAAGGTGGAGCCACACAGGGCTTAGAAGTCCACTTGGGCTTCAGCCCCCTGTGCCTTGCTGGTGGTGAGAGGTGGGCCAGGTCCTCCCAAGGGTCTCCTGGCTGCAGCTTTCCCATTCCAACCTCAGGCAGCAGGGGAAATGCTCCCAGCGCAGTGGGCTGAGCTGCAAGTGGCCCTGCAAAGCCTGGGGGTGGGGGGAATCCTTGTGTGACTTCTCAGGCCTTGGGGGAGGGCTGGAGGCATCTAGGAGTTAGTCTGAAGCCACAGCTGATCAGGAAAGTGCCTTCAGCTGGAGCTCTCTTCAAGGGCTTCTGAGCAAATCCAGCTCAGCATAATTAGGTCAGCAATGCCTTGAAGGCCAGCACCAGTTTCCCCTGCTCTCTATTTTTAATTACCCAGTGTGTGTGACTGCTCTGCAAGCTCAGTGTGTGAAAAGAAAAGCCTCATGGTCTTCTCTTGGTGCTTCCCTGCACCATTCCTTTGCCATCTCTCCCCTCCTGCCTGCCTCGGGCTGGAACCCCAAGGGATCCTCTTTCCCCTCAGCAGCAGCCAGGTGGTCCCACAGGTAGCTTCAGCCTCAGCTGTTTGCCACTTTCATTTGAGCTCAGAGCTTCACAGCTGGCACTGGGCTGGAAGGGACCCTCCAAGGGCATCCTGCTCACCCCTGCAGGCAGCAGGGACAGCTCCAGCTGGAGCAGGCTGCCCAGGGACACAGCCAGGCTGAGCTTGAATGGCTCCAGGGATGGAGCCTCCAGCACCTCCCTGGGCAACCTGTGCCAGTGTCTGCCCAGCCTCCCTGGGCACAACTTCCTCCTGAGCTCCAACCTAACTCTGCCCTGCTCCACTTCCAAACCATTGCCCCTGGGCCTATCCCCACAGCCCCTTCTGAACAGTCCCTCCCCAGCCTGCCTGCAGCTCCCCTGCAGAGCTTCAGCTGCAGCTCTCAGCTCTCCCTGCAGCCTTCTCTTCTGCAGGCTGCACAGCCCCAACTCTCCCAGCCTGGCCCCACAGCAGAGCTTCTGCAGCCTCTGATCATCTCTGTGGCCTCCTCTGCACCCTCTCCAGCAGCTCCAGGTCCTTCTCATGCTGGGGGCTCCATATCTGGCCCCAGCCCTGCAGGTGAGGTCTCCCCAGAGCAGAGCAGAGGGGCAGGATCCTCTCTCTCCAGCTCTGGCCACACTGCTTTGGATGCAGCCCAGGCTGCCCTTGGCCTTCTGTGCTGCCAGTGCCCATTGCTGGCTCCTGTCCAGCTCCTCCCCACCAGCACCCCAAGGTCCTTCTCTGCAGGGCTGCTCTCAGTCTCCTCACCCCCAGCCTGCATTGGTGTCCAGGGTTGCCCTGACCCAGGTGCAGGACCTTGCACTTGGCCTTGTTGAACCTCTTAAGATTCTCCTCAGCCACCTCTGCAGCCTGCCGAGGTCCCTCTGGATGGATCCTGTCCCTCTGGATGGATCCTGTCCCTCAGCCTTGTCAGCTGTACCACTCAGCTTGGTGTCATCAGCAGACCTGCTGAGGGTGCCTCCACCTCCCTGTCCATGCCATGGATGAAGGCATTGAGCAGCACTGGACCCAGCACAGACCCCTGATGGGCACCACCTGTCACCCATCTCCATCTGGACATCCAGCTGCTGGCCACTCCCCACTCTGGATGCCATCATCTCAACCAATTCCTTGTCCAGGGCACAGGCCACCCACCAAATCTCCTGCCACTTTGGATGCCAGACTCTGAGGAGGAGGTTTGGTCCTTCCCTTACTTGCAGCTTTAGGGATCTTCATAGCTCCAAGGCCACTCTCCTGCTGTTGGGGAAGCTTGGAGCAGATCTTAGAGCAGAGAGGGCTTGGTTGGGAGAGGAGGGGCCCTGGGCTGGGATGTCACCCAGAAAGACACAGGACATCAGAAGGTCTGCCCAGGCCTTCCCTTCATGTCCCTCCTGCAGGACTTTTTTTTTGGGTGCAATGGTGGAAATCTGCTCTGTGGGGAGAGGTTGAGTGGAGGTTGCACCCCTGGCTGGCACAGCATCATAGGACAGCCTGGAGAAAGGTTCCCATGGGGCTCCAGTAGGAGCTGGCCAAAGCCAGGGGTGCCTGAGGGCCTGGCTGTGTGCAGCTCCTGACCCCCCGTGGCTGGGGGTCCCTCCACTTTGTGTCTGCATTCTGCTGGATGGTGGCTGCTGGCCTGCCACTGATGGAGCCTCCACTCATCCCCCCTGCACCCCCAGCTGGAGGGGAGGGAGGGCAGCAGCATGGCAGCAGAGCTCTGCAGCTCTCCCATCTCTTGGCTGGGATCTCTGAGCACTGGGATGGCCAGGAGGAGGAGCAGAGGGCTGGAGCTGCTCTGCTCTGAGGACAGCCTGAGAGAGTTGGGGTTGTGCAGGCTGGAGAGGAGAAGGCTCCCAGGAGACCTTCTGGTGGCCTTGCAGGACCTGAAGGGGGCTCCAAGAAAGCTGGGGAGGGACTTTGGAGGGTGTGAGGGAGGGATAGGAGTGGGGGGGATGGAGCAAAAGTAGAAGTGGGGAGATTGAGATTGGATGTGAGAAAGAAATTCTTGGCCAGGAGGGTGGTGAGAGCCTGGCAGAGGTTGCCCAGGGAGGTGGTGGAAGCCTCCTGCCTGGAGGTTTTTGCAGCCAGGCTGGAGGTGGCTGTGAGCAACCTGCTGTGGTGTGAGGTGTCCCTGCCCATGGCAGGGGGTTGGAGCTGGCTGAGCCTTGAGCTCCCTTCCAACCCTGACAGCTCTGTGGTTCTGTGATTCTGCTCCAGCCACCAAGGCAGGCAGGGATGAGCTGGGGCAGAGCTCTGCAGAGAAGGCCAATAAGAGGAAGCAGCTGAGGTGGTTCAAGGCTGGGTGAAAGGGTAGGGGGAGCCTCAGGAAGCTCATCCAGGGTCCTGCAGCCTGAGTGGAAGAACCTCTGCACCAGGACAGCTGAAGGGGGACCTGTTGGGAAGCAGCCCCAAGGAGAAGGACCTTGGAGTGCTGGGGGACAAGAAGTTCCTCATAAGTCAGCAATGTGGCCTTGGAGCCAAGAAGGCCAAGGGGGTCCTGGGAGGCAGTCAGCAGAGTGTGGCCAGCAGGTCAAGGGAGGTTCTCCTGCCCCTCTACACTGCCCTGGTGAGGCCACACCTGGTGTCCTGGGTCCAGTTCTGGGCTCCTCAGTTCAAGAAGGGCAGGGAACTGCTGGAGAGAGTCCAGAGGAGACTCCAAAGCTGCTGAGGGGCCTGGGCTGGTGGGAGGTGTCCCTGCCCATGGCAGGGGGTTGGAACTGGCTGATCTTTCAGGTCCCTTCCCACCCAACCCATTCCATGAGTCTGTGGATGTGATAGGTTTGGGACCTGGAGGCTTGAGGCCAGTCCCTTGCTGAGCTGCTGCTGTTCCTCCCAGAATGCTTCCAAGAGAGCCTCTGCCAAGGTGCTGCTGATGCCATTGTCCCCTGGGTTTGTCTGTCCCCTGGCTGCAGGCAGTGGAGACAGCATCAGTGCCTGGGGGATGGTTCCAAGGAGCAGCTGGTGGAGCCTGCTCTCCCTCCCCTGCCCTCCCACACCTTCCAGAAGCAGAGGGTGAAGGTGCAAGGAGACTCCATGCTCATCTCTGAGGGCATCTTCACCATTCAGCCTGTGGTAAGCAAGAGCTGGGGACCTCCTTTCCTCCTCCCTGAAGGATGTGCCCTGGCACAACCTGGTCCAGTGGGAGGTGTCCCTGCCCATGGCAGGAGGGTTGGAACTGGATGAGCCTTGAGGTCCCTTCCAGCCCTGACAATTCTGTGATTCTATGATTCTCACACCAGCTTGATGTGAAGGCACAAGGGGGCCAGGAGGGCTTGGTGCAAAGAGCCTGTGGGAGCTGCAGGGTGCTGGCACAGCCTGTACCCAGGGCCTGGGGCTGCCCAGAGGCTGTCAGAGCACTGCCAGCTCCCATACTGACCTGAAGAAGGGAATGGTCCCCTGGTCACCTCAGTCATGGGATAAAGCCTTGGGGGTGTTGGGTACTGAGCAGCTCCCCAGGAGCCAGCAGTGCCCTCCTGCAGCCCTGCAGGCAGCTGTGTGCTGGCTGCAGCCAGAGGAGTGTGGGCAGCAGGGCAGGAGAGAGGATTCTGCCCCTGGGCTCTGCTCTGCTCACACCTCACCTCCAGTCCTGCCTCCAGCTCTGCTGTCCCCAGCAGAAGGAGGACACAGAGCTGTGGAGTGAGGCCAGAGGAGGCCACAAAGATGCTGCAAGGGCTGGAGCAGCTCTGCTGGGAGGCCAGGCTGAGGGAGCTGGGGGTGTGCAGCCTGCAGAGGAGAAGGCTCCAGGGGGACCTCAGAGCTGCCTGCCAGGACCTGAAGGGATCCTGCAGGAAGGCTGCAGAGGAACTTTTGCTGAGGGGGTCTAGAGCCTGGCCAAGGGGGAATGGTTTGGAGCTGAGGCAGAGCAGGGTTAGAGTGGAGCTGAGGAAGAAGTTGTTCAGTGTGAGGGAGGTGAGACTCTGGAATGGGCTCCCTGAGCACAGCTCTGAGCTGTTCTCATTTCTTTTCCCACAGTATGGCAGCAGAAGCAGCCATGCTGGGAGCCCAGGTGGCTTCCAAAGGACAAGGTGCTTTCTGCTTCACCTTCCCCAGCTAGGGCTCAGCTGTAAGTCACACTCTGGGCATGTGGAAGCTGACTCCTTGGAAATGGAAACCAGAGGAAAGGGAGGACAAAGGATTTGTTAGCATTGCACTGCCCTTGACAAGTCCTCACTGCCCTGCCACTGCCTGGGAGTGACTGATTGCCTCAGCTGAGGGAGCTGGGGGAGCTGGGCAGGCTGAGAGGGCTGTGCACAGCCTGGAGAGCTGGGAGCAGGGAACCTCATGAAGTTCAACCTGAGCAAGTGTAGGGTCCTACCCCTGGGGAGGAACAACCTCCTGCAGCAGGACAGCTGAGGGGGAACCTGCTGGAAGGCAGCTCCAGAGAGGAGTGCTGGGGGACAAGAGGCACATGAGCCAGCAAGGTGCCCTGGTGGCCCAAAATCCAAGAGGTCCTGGGGGGCATTCAGCAGAGTGTGGCCAGCAGGGCCAGGGAGGTTCTCCTCCCCCTCTGCTCTGCCCCAGTGAGGCCACAGCTGGAGTCTTGGGTCCAGTTCTGGGCTCCCCAGCTCAGGAGGGACAGGGAAGTGCTGGAGAGAGCCCAGGGGAGGCTGCAAAGCTGCTGAGGGGCCTGGAGCAGCTCTGTGAGGAGCAAAGGCTGAGAGCCCTGGGGCTGAGAGCCTGCAGAAGAGCAGCCCCAGAGGGGAGCTGAGCAATGCTCAGCAAGAGCTGAAGGAGCTGTGGGGGGCAAGAGGCTGGGGCCAGGCTCTGCTCAGTGGTACCCAGGGACAGGCCAAGGGGCAGAGGGCACAAACTGGCAGCCAGGAGGCTCTATCTGAGCAGGAGGAGAAAGTTGTTTGGTGTGAGGGTGCTGGAGGCCTGGAGCAGGCTGCCCAGAGAGGTTGTGGAGTGTCCTTGTGTGGAGAGCTTCCAACCCCCCTTGGGCATTTTCCAGGTCCCTCCCTCCTCCTTTGTAGCCTCCCCTGGACTCTCTCCAGCAGTTCCCTGTCCCTCCTGACCTGGGGAGCCCACAGTGCTGGCAGTGTGCCCCAAAGCCAAGGTAAGGTCACTCTCTGGGTGCTATTTCTGTCCCAGATGTGCTGCCCTTGGAGCTGATGGAATCCCACAGGCAGCTGCAGTGGCTCAGCTAGGGAAGTGCTCTGGCTGGTGGCAGCTGCAGAGTCACCAGGGCCAGTGGCTTCTCCTCAAGGTTCTCCCCCTCCCTGCTTTGCCTCATTCCTGCTGATGAGTGGTAACTGGGCTGCCTTCCATTAGCAGCAGATGGATTGGCTCTGCCAGCCACTCACTAGGAACCAAACTGCCCCAAATGTCCACTGGGCCAAGGCCTCTGGGGGTGGCACAAAGACTGCCCCTGAGGGTCCCAGCAGCTGCTGAGCCAGCAGCAAGCCAGAGCTTTGTCAGAGACTTAAGCTCAAAGGCTGATTCTGCTGTGTGGGGCTCCAAAGGGTTTGTTTTGCTGGCCTCAGTGGAAGGAGAAATGCTCTTGGAGGCTCCCAGGAGGGATGCAGCTGATCCCAGGAATCATGCAAGTGATGCCAGGATGACTGCTCTGCTCTGCTCTGCTCAGAGCCCACCTGCAGCACTGCCTCCAGCTCTGGGGTCCCCAGCACAAGAAGGACCTGGAGCTGCTGGAGAGGCTCCAGAGGAGGCCACAGAGGTGAGCAGAGGCTGCAGAACCTCCCCTGTGGGGCCAGGCTGGGAGAGTTGGGGCTGTGCAGCCTGCAGAAGAGAAGGCTCCAGGGAGACCTCAGAGCAGCCTTCCAGGACCTGAAGGGGCTCCAGGAGAGCTGGGGAGGGACTTGGGACAAGGGCTGAGAGTGCCAGGATGAGGGACAATGGCTTGGAGCTGGGAGAGGGGAGAGTGAGAGTGGAGAGGAGGAAGAAATTGTTGTCAGTGAGGGTGGGGAGACACTGGCACAGGTTGCCCAGGGAGGCTGTGGCTGCCCCCTGCCTGGAGGTGTTCAGGACCAGGCTGGATGAGGCCTTGAGCACCCTGTGCTGGTGTGAGGTGTCCCTGCCCATGGCAGGGGGTTGGAGCTGGCTGAGCTTTGAGCTCCCTTCCAGCCTAAGCCATTCTGTGGTTCTGTGACTCAGGGCAGGCTGTGCTCTGGGGAGCTGTTGGCAGCTGCAGCTCCTCCTGGGACCCCTTTGGTTGTGGTGGGGCAGTCCTTGGAGCTGGGAGGGGATGGGAACTGTTCCAGTAATTGAAGATTTAGCCTCAGGAGCGCTGCAGGCAGCTGCAGCCAGCTCAGGGCTCCTCTGCACGACGTGCTGAGGACAGCCAGCAGAGTCCAAGCCTCAATTTGCTGCTAGCAAAATGCCTCTGCTCCTGTTGTCTCCTTCCTTCAGCTCCATTTGTCACTCCCTAGCAGAGCTGATGGCAGCTGCCAGAAGGTTTGTGTCAACAAATGTGTGAAGAGCTGTTTGCAGTGCTGGGCTGGAGGGCTGTTAGTGGTGCCTTGGCTCAACCCAGTTGCAAGGAGCCAGGGAGAGCCTTTACCAACTGGGCACCCTCTGAGGATGCAGCACAAGGCTCCTTGGAACTGAGCACCAGGGATGCTGAAGGGCCTGGAACAGCTCTGCTGTGAGGAAAGGTTGAGAGAGCCCTGGGGCTGTTTAGTCTGGAGAGGAGGAGGCTGAGAGGGGAACTGATCAGTATCTGAGGGGTGGGTGTCAGGATGAAGGTGCCAGGCTCCTTGGGGTGGTGCCCAGGGACAGGCCAAGGGGCAGAGGGCACAGACTGGCAGCCAGGAGGCTCTATCTGAGCAGGAGGAGAAAGTTGTTTGGTGTGAGGGTGCTGGAGGCCTGGAGCAGGCTGCCCAGAGAGGTTGTGAAGTGTCCTTGTGTGGAGAGCTTCCAGCCTCCCCTGGATGTGTTCTGTGCCCTGCCCTGGGTGCCCTGCCCTGGCAGGGGGCTTGGACTCCATCTCCAGAGCTCCCTTCCAACCCCTCCCATTCTGTGACTGTGTGACCTGGGGAGAGGAGCAGAGGGAGGAGACCCTGAGGAATCACAGAGCTGTCAGGGCTGGAAGGGAGCTCAAGGCTCAGCCAGCTCCAACCCCCTGCCATGGGCAGGGACACCTCACACCAGCCCAGGGTGCTCAAGACCTTGACCCTGAGGGTGGGGAGAGCCTGGCCCAGGCTGCTCAGAGAGGTGGGAGCTGCCCCCTGGCTGGAACCATTGCAGCTGAGGTTGGTTGTGGCTGTGAGCAGCCTGCTCTGGCTGGGGATGTCCCTGGATGACCTTTGAAGCTCCCTTCCATCCAAACCAGTCTGGGATATGCTGAGGAAGGATATTGGTGAAACCCTGAGGGCAGTGATGAAGCTTTGAGGCCTTCATCTTAGCAGAGGGGCAGGAAGCAGGGGAGGAGAGGACACCTCCCAGCAGCCAGGGTGCTCAGGGCCTCATCCAGCCTGGTCCTGAACACCTCCAGGCAGGGGGCAGCCACAGCCTCCCTGGGCAACCTGTGCCAGTGTCTCCCAGCCCTCACTGACAACAATTTCTTCCTCCTCTCCACTCTCACTCTCCCCTCTGCCAGCTCCAAGCCATTCTCCCTCATCCTGGCACTCCCAGCCCTTGGCCAAAGTCCCTCCCCAGCTCCCCTGGAGCCCCTTCAGGTGCTGGAAGGTTGCTCTAAGGTCTCCCTGGAGCCTTCTCTTCTGCAGGCTGCACAGCCCCAACTCTCCCAGCCTGGCCCCACAGGGGAGGTTCTGCAGCCTCTGCTCACCTCTGTGGCCTCCTCTGGAGCCTCTCCAGCAGCTCCAGGTCCTTCTTGTGCTGGGGACCCCAGAGCTGGAGGCAGTGCTGCAGGTGGGGTCTGAGCAGAGCAGGGAGGATGTGAATGTCTTCACTGTGCTGCTCCAGAGAGCAGAAGCTGCTCAGGTGACATCCTCAGCCCTGGAAATCAATCTCTGCACTCCCTGATGTTGCTTAGGTAACTTCTGTGGCAGCTGATGGACCTGGATCCACCTGCCAGGGTGGGAGGTCTCAATCTCCATTCTCTCAGATTCAATCCTTCCTCTCTCATCCTGGCACTCCAAGCCCTTGCCTCACCCCTGGCATCACTGCCTCACCCCTGGCATCACTTGCATCGTTCCTGGGACCCCAACCTGCCTGTGAACACCTGCAGGGAGGTGGGGGGAGGGCTCTCCATCCAGCTCCAGGGCTGTGGCTGCCAACAGGAACTGCAAGGTCAGCTGGGTCCTCATCCCTGGTGAGGCTCCACAGGGCTCTGGGCAACCTGATGCCCTGGAGGATGTCCCTGCTGACTGCAGGGGGGGTTGGGGTTGGAGTGGGTGAGCTTTGGAGGTCCCTTCCCACCCAGCCCATTCTGTGCTGCTGTCAGATCAATGCTTTGGTCAGTGGTTTGCTGCCATCTTCTCTTGCAGGAGGGAGAGGTGTGGCCAAACTGCTCAGCTGAGATCCAGGTGACCTTTCAGCCCCAGGCAGCCAGAGTCTATGAAGCAAAGCTCTACTGTGACATCTCAGGTACAGCTCCTTCCTCCTGCAGCTCTGCCCCAGGCTGCAGGCCCAGGCACAAGCAACCTCCCAGCCCTGCTGGGTCCTGCTGGGTCAGTGCCCACCAGGGCAGGTGTCCCTGTGCCCTCCAGCTGCTCTCCAGTCCAAGGCCAGGGCTCAGGACACTGCCCCTGGCTCTCTGATGCCAGAAGGACCAAGGCAGGGAAGGGTTCAGGTTCCTGCTGTGTCTTTGCTCTGCTAGGAGGTGTCTGTGAAGGCTGAGGAGCTGCAGAACACAGCAGCCCCCTCCAAGCTCCCCTAACCCATTGCCCTCCAAGGGGAGTCCTCATTGCCTGGAAGCATCATGGGGGTTCCTGAGGTGGTAGGAGCTGAGTTCTAGATGTGCTCCCAGCCCCTGGATCTCCTGCAGTCCCTGGGTGGGGAACCAGGGCAGGTGTCCCTGTGCCCTCCAGCTTGTCTCCTGTCAAAGGCCAGGAGGACACTGCCCCTGGCTCTCTGATGCCAGAAGGACCAAGGCAGGGAAGGGTTCAGGTTCCTGCTGTGGCTTTGCTCTGCTGGGAGGTGTCTGTGAAGCTGAGGAGCTGCAGAACACAGCAGCTGTAGTGCCCCCTCAGCCCCCCTGCCTGCAAGGGGAGTCCTGGCTGCATTGTGGAGGGTCCTGAGGTGGTAGGAGCTGAGTTCCAGATGTGCTCCCAGCCCCTGGATATCTCCTGCAGCCCCTGGGTGGGGACCCTTGCTGAGTGCCCACCAAAGGACCATCTCTGGTGCTTCCCCCTGCCTGGGCACTGTCCCCTGGCAGCCCTGAGGCTGTGGTTCCCCTGGGTGGCACCGCTCAGGGCTCGCTGTGCTGAGCAGGAGAAAGCAGAGCCCCAGCAGCCTGCTGGATGAGCTCTGTGCTGCTCCTGGCTCACCAAAGTGCCTTTGAGGGGGCTGCTGGCACTGCCCCCTGAGTGGCACCACCTGTGCCCTTCCAGAGGTGGTGGCTTTGCTGTGATAGCACAGGGCAGGGAGTGCTGGCAGCCAGGTTCAGGCTCCTTTGTCCTTCCTCTTCCTCTCTGCACAGCTCAGGCTGGGAGCTGCCTGCCAGGCTTCATCCAGGGGACCATGAGGGCTCTCCTCACCTCAAAGGCCCTTGGAGGACCATCCTGGAGCTGCTTCGTCCCTTTCTTTCCTGCTCCAAGCCAGTGCACACCAATGCCATGGAACAGCTTTTGGCTGGGGCCAGCTTCACTTGGCCAATGCCACTGAGGCTGATGGCTCAGGGTTTGGGCTGCTACCAAAGAGGCTTCCTGCCCTCCTCCCCCACCAGGCTCTACTGGGCAAGGGAAGGTTTGCTTGGAAAAGTTCCTCCTGAGGGGTTCCTGCCTCAGTGCTGGAGTTTGTGCTGTGCTGAGGGAGATCTCCAACCTGGCTTAGAAGAAGGTGTCCCTGCCCATGGCAGGGGGGCCTGGGACTAGATGACCTTTAAGGTCCCTTCCAACCTGATCCATTCTCTGGTTCTATGATCTCCACTGCTTTGCAGCAGGGCTGGATCTCCAGGGGCTTGTGCCAGGAGAAGTTTTGTACTGCAGAGCAACAGGAGAGCTGCTTGGCCCCAGCCCTTGAGCTGCTCTGGGGCTTCTAGGAAGCAGAGCTGGGCAGATGATCTGTGTTTAGAGAGATGAGCCTGCTCCTGAAAGACCCTGATGGGCCCTCAGGAGAAGCTTCACTCTTCCAGCAGCTCCTTGGAAGACAACCTGAAGGAGGTCGATTGAAGGAGGCAGCTACAAAAGGCTGCTCCATGGTGCTGCCATGGGGGGAAGTGCCCCAGAGTCGAGGTCCCTGGGTGCTAACAAAGTCTAGAGAAGAAAAAAAAAAGTGATCTTTAATCAGGCAGGCAACCAGACTGGCTCCTTGATTGCTCCAGGAATCATGGCTGAGGTTGTCATGCCAGCCCCAAACCCCTTTGGAGCTCAGGAGCCCTCAGCACAGACAGAGACCTGGTGGAGAAGGGACAGAGGAGGCCACAGCAATGCTGGCAGGGCTGGAAGGGCTCTGCTGTGAGGCCAGGATGAGGGAGTTGGGCTTGGGCAGCCTGGAGAAGGCTCCAGGGAGACCTTCTGGTGGCCTTGCAGTGCTGGAAGAGGAGCTCAGGGCTGGGGGCAGGCACAGAGCAGCTGCTGGCCTTTGCTTGCAGCCCCACAGCTGAACACAGCTCAGCTCCCTGCCTTCTGTGCTCCTCCTCCTTGAAAGGCTCTGCACAGGAGGTGCTGAGCTGGCCAGAGGTGCTGAGCTGGCCAGAGGTGCTGAGCTGGCCAGAGGTGCTGCTTGATCCCCCAGCTGCTGTGCTCCTCTGCCCAGAGAGCTGCAGCCAAGGCTCCTTTGGCTGCTGCCCAGGGAGTGGTGCCTGGGCAGGCTCAGCAGCTCCATCAGCCACACTCAGCAAGCTGGGGACAGCCTCTGGGGCAGGGCCACTTGTGCCAGGCCAAGGGGGGATGGTTTGAAGTGAAAGAGGGAGATTGAGAGTGGAGAGAAGGGAGAAATGTTTGCCCCTGAGGGTGGGGAGAGCCTGGCCCAGGCTGCCCAGAGAGGTGGGAGCTGCCCCCTGGCTGGCACCACTGCAGGTCAGGTTGGTTGTGGCTGTGAGCAGCCTGCTCTGGCTGGGGCTGGCCCTGCTGAGTGCAGGGAGCTTGGACTGGGTGGCCTTGAGAAGTCCCTTCCCACCTAAAGCCTTCCATGACTCTGTGGTGTGCAGATGATGTCTGCCCCTTGCTGTGAGCTCCTGGAAGTGTTGCCCCAATGCAGGACTGGGGAAGGTGCAGCTGGAGCTGAGACCTTCCCCCTGCAAAGAGGCTTTTGCTGAGCTCTCTCTGTGGCTGCTTCTGCTGCCTCCTGAAATTGCTGAGCAGCTGCTTCTGGATCAGGTGCTCTGCAGAACTGCTCAACCACACTCTGCTAAAGCTGGCAAGGGGAAGAGTGGTTGGAAATTTGCTCTTGGCAAATACTGAAGCTCCAAAATGAACTTTTCTTCATCATTCATGCAAATAAAGCCCTGGCTGTGGAGTGCTGGAAGGGAGGAAGCACAGGGGGAGGGGGAGGGAAGGGCTCAGACACCTAAAATTCTTCCATTGTTAAGGTTTTTTTCTGCATATGGAAGAGACTGCAAGGACCCAGTCCAGTTCTGGTGTTCACAGCATAAGAGGGACATGGAATTGTTGGGTCAGGTCTGGAGGAGGCCACCAAGATGATCAGAGAGGGCTGCAGAACCTCCCCTGTGGGGCCAGGCTGGGAGAGTTGGAGCTGTGCAGCCTGGAGGAGAGAAGGCTCCAGGGAGACCTCAGAGCAACCTTCCAGGACCTGAAGGGGCTCCAGGAGAGCTGGGGAGGGACTTGGGCCAAGGGCTGGGAGTGCCAGGATGAGGGACAATGGCTTGGAGCTGGGAGAGGGGAGAGTGAGAGTGGAGAGGAGGAAGGAATTGTTGTCAGTGAGGGTGGGAGACACTGGCACAGGTTGCCCAGGGAGGCTGTGGCTGCATTCCTGCCTGGAGGTGTTCAGGACCAGGCTGGATGAGTTCTGTTCTGTGGCTTTGTGCCTTCCCTGAGCAGATCTCTAGGCTCAAATGAAGCATTTCAGAGATCCTGTTTTAAACTCAGCATCAAATTTTCAGCCCAGAGTCCTTGTGTGGAGAGCTCCCAACCCCCCCTGGGCATTGTGCTCCTGGGGAAGCTGCTGGGGGCAGCCCTGCTGGAGCAGGGGGCTTGGGCTGGGTGAGCTCCAGAGGTCCCTTCCAGCTCTGCCCATGCTGGGATTGAGGGATTCAGGTTGTGAGCTGAGCAGTGAATCAGAAACCAGCACAAAGGGTTGGTTAGAAATGAGAAACCATCCCCAAGATGTGGGAAGGGAATGGTTCTGTGTCTTAGAATCACAGAAAGGTCTGGGTTGGAAGGGACCTCCACAGCTCATCCAGTCCAGCCCTGCACTCAGCAGGGACATCCCCAACCAGATCAGGTTGCTCAGATCCCAGTCCAGCCTCACCTTGAATATCTCCAGGGATGGAGCCTCAACCACCTCCCTGAGCAACCTGTTGCGGTGTTCCAGCAGCCTCCTGGTGCAGGACTTGTTCCTCACATCCAATCTCAATCTGCTCTGCTCTCATTTCAAGCCATTGTCCCTGGGCCTGTCCCTGCAGACCTTTGGGATCAGTCTCTCTCCATCCTTCCTGTAGCCCCCTTCAGGTCCTGGCAGGCAGCTCTGAGGTCTCCCTGGAGCCTTCTCCTCTGCAGGCTGAACACCCCCAGCTCCCTCAGCCTGTCCTCACAGCAGAGCTGCTCCAACCCCCTGAGCATTTCTGTGGCCCTCCTCTGGCCCCTCTCCATCAGCTCCATGTCCTTCCTGTGCTGAGGGCTCCAGCCCTGCACACAGCACTGCAGGTGAGGTCTCAGCAGAGCAGAGCAAAGAGGCAGAATCACCTCTCTGGCAATGCTGCTTTGGATGCAGCCCAGGCTGTGCTTTGCCTTCTGTGCTGCCAGCTCCCCCTGCCTGCTCCTGGCCAGCTTCTCATCCCTCAGCACCCCCAAGTCCTTTTCCTGGAGCATCTGGAGCTGGTCCCATCCAGCCCAGAGCCAGGGCCTGGCTCTGGGGAGGGAAATGCAGAGGGACTCTGTGCACTAAAACAAAGCTCTCTCCTTCCCCAGGTCGTGAGACCAGGCTGCCTCTGCACCTCAGGGGGGAAGGCCTGGGGCCCCTGCTCTGCTTCAACTTTGACCAGCTGGATGTTGGGAAGGTATTTGTTGGAGCAACCAACAGCTACAAGGTGAGCAGCAGGGGCTGGAGGAGCTTGGGCTGCATCCTGATGGCTCCCAGGTGGTGCTGAGCCACGTGGACCTGTAGCATTTCAAGCACCTTGGGCAGGTGTGAGCAGGAAATCTTCAACAGGAGTCAGCTTTGGGAGGGGTTCACAGAGTCTGGGTAGCTGTGGTGGTGTCTCAAAGGGGTAGATTGGTTGTGGAGCCCTGATCCTTGCTGGTTGGGGTTCTTCAGCCTGGAGGAGGCTCCAGGGAGACCTTCTGGTGGCCACTTAGTTCTCCAAGGGACCTCTCAGAAAGCTGGGGACAGAGTTTGGAGCAGGGCCACTTGTGCCAGGCCAGGGGGGGTGGTTTGAAGTGCAAGAGGGAGATTGAGAGTGGAGAGAAGGAGGAAATGTTTGACACTGAGGGTGGGGAGAGCCTGGCCCAGGCTGCCCAGAGAGGTGGGAGCTGCCCCATGGCTGGAACCATTGCAGCTGAGGTTGGTTGTGGCTGTGAGCAACCTGCTCTGGCTGGGGCTGGCCCTGCTGAGTGCAGGGGCTGGGACTGGGTGACCTTGAAAAGTCCCTTCCCAGCCAACCCAGTCTGGGATTCTGTGTTTGCTTTGCAGCCTCCCTCTAAGGGCAGCTGGGAGGCTTCATGCAAAGGCAGCCCCATGAGACAGGAATGAACACTGGAACAAAAAGAGCATGTGGGGAGGCTTCTGTTCCAGCCCTGGAGGCTGCAGTGTCCTACTCTGGCAGCTAAAGCAACCTGACAGTGTCTGAGCTCAGCCATTGCAGAGAGTTCTCAGCTCAGTGCATCCTGCTCCTTCCTGGGAGGTCAGAACAAAATGGGGTGGGGTGGAAGGAGACTCAAATGATCATCCAGTGCCACCCCCCTGCCATGGGCAGGGACACCTCCCACCAGCACAGCTTGCTCAAGGCCTCATCCAGCCTGGCCTGGAACACCTCCAGGCAGGGGGCAGCCACAGCCTCCCTGGGCAACCTGTGCCAGTCTCTCCCCACCCTCACTGACAACAATTTCTTCCTCCTCTCCACTCTCACTCTCCCCTCTCCCAGCTCCAAGCCATTCTCCCTCATCCTGGCACTGCCAGTCCTTGGCCAAAGTCCCTCCCCAGCTCTCCTGGAGCCCCTTCAGGTGCTGGAAGGTTGCTCTGAGGTCTCCCTGGAGCCTTTTCTGCAGGCTGCACAGCCCCAACTCTCCCAGCCTGGCCCCACAGGGGAGGTTCTGCAGCCTCTGCTCACCTCTGTGGCCTCCTCTGGAGCCTCTCCAGCAGCTCCAGGTCCTTCTTGTGCTGGGGGCCCCAGAGCTGGAGGCAGTGCTGCAGGTGGGCTCTGAGCAGAGCAGAGGGGCAGAAAGCAGAGTCAGGCTGGAGGAGATCCACACAGCCTCCTGGCTCAGAGCTGCAAAGAGACTTGGGAATGCTTCTCCTTACCAACCATTCTGTCACCACACTCCAGACTTGGTCCATCTCTGGGTCTGCAGAGCAAAGCAGAACTGGAAATGAAGCCAAGGAACTCTCTCTCCCTTTGCCTTCCCTCCCCACCACGGAGTCCAGCCTGCTGCTGCTGCAAAAAAAAACAAAACCAAAACTCAAAACCAAACCAACTAAAAACAATGAGGCAGAGCAAGAGGTAGAAAATGAGGCAATGAATCATGCCAAGCACTTTGAGAAGCTTCAGTGTGGCAGGGAAGGACACTTTGAGAACGTTTCCTTACCCCAACGTGGTGCTGGCTCTGCAGTTTTAATGCTGATGCTTTATTCATTCCTTCTGTCCATCAATTTCTTAGTTCCTTTACTTAAGGAAATGGAAAGGGGAGGAAAAGGTGGGGGGGAGGAGTAGAGGAGGCTGTTAGCAGCCAGGGAAACCTCAGCTCAGAGTAGGATCCCTCAGTAGTGTTTGTAAGTAAGGAGTAGAAGAGGAGAGAGGAGATGGCAAGTCACCCTTGTTGGGGGACAGGAATCCTTTCAGCAGCTGCTGCAAGATGAGAATCTGAAGGACATCTTCTGCCTTCCTACCCTGGAGGGCTTTGGACCTTGTGTGGAGATAAAAAGGGAAGTTTTTACCTTTCTCTCTTACATCCTCATCCCTGGAGGTCTTTCAAAGCCATGGAGATGTGGTGCTGAGGGCCCTGGCTGAGTGGTGGGCTCAGGGTTGGACTGGATGGTCCCTTTCCAGCCACAGTGGTTCTGTGGTTCTCTCCCTCTGCTTCTTGCTCTGTTTTTTTTTTTTTTTTTTTTTTTCTGCCAGGTTTTGTAAGGGCAGAAATCAGTGCAAAGAAACCCAAAGCAGGCAGCTAGGCCCATGGGAATGGCAGGATGGCACCTAGCAGGGAGCAGAAATGTTACAGCTGAGGCTGAGGGACAGGGAACTGCTGGAGAGGGTCCAGGGGAGGGCCCAAAGCTGCTGAGGGACCTGGAGCAGCTCTGTGAGGGGCAAAGGCTGAGAGCCCTGGGGGCTGAGAGCCTGCAGAAGAGCAGCCCCAGAGGGGAGCTGAGCAATGCTCAGCAAGAGCTGAAGGAGCTGTGGGGGGCAAGAGGCTGGGGCCAGGCTCTGCTCAGTGGTGCCCAGGGACAGGCCAAGGGGCAGAGGGCACAGACTGGCACCCAGGAGGTTCCATCTGAGCAGGAGGAGAAAGTTGTTTGGTGTGAGGGTGCTGGAGGCCTGGAGCAGGCTGCCCAGAGAGGTTGTGGAGTGTCCTTGTGTGGAGAGCTTCCAACCCCCCCTGGGCATTGTGCTGCTGGGCAAGCTGCTGTGGGTGCCCTGCTGGAGCAGGGGGCTTGGGCTGGGGGATCCTCAGAGCTCCCTTCCCCACCCCCCTGCCAGCCTGCCTCCAGGTACTGCAGGGCTGACTCCCTCCTCGGTGCCCCCTGCCCAGAGCTGCTCTGAACAGAAAGCTGCTCAGGACAGAGTTCCTTTCCCAGGCAGCCTTCTGCTCAGGCTGGCTGAGCTCACAGCCCAGATGCTCTCCTGACCACTCCTGCTTCCACTTCCCCAGGTGATTGCCTTCATTCCTCCCTCTCTGGTACCCCACCACAACCTGACTCCCCCTCTCAGCCTGCAGCCTTCCAAACCATTTGTGCTGCACTTGCACAGCAGGGACCTGAGCTCTTGGTCAGCTTCCAACCCCCCCTGGGCATTGTGCCCCTGGGCAAGCTGCTGTGGGTGCCCTGCTGGAGCAGGGGCTTGGACTGGGTGAGCTCCAGAGCTCCTTCCCACCCCTCACCATGCTGGGATCCTGGGATGCTCTAATAAACCCCACGTGCCTCTGGCTCTGGGAAGTTGTGGCTGCTCTGTATGGAAAAACCCAAAAGCTTGAACTTGTCTTTGGCAGCAGCAGCAGCAGCTGGCAGCATCCTGTGCCTTTTCCAGATGTGTGGTGTTTAATTAGGACTCAAATCATCCTTCTACAAGGCAGGGCAGGTTCCTCCTCATGTGTTCCCACTTCATCTCTTGCTGCTGCAGGCCACCTTGCTCAACAGAGGCCCCATCGAGGCTTTCTTCAGCTTGGACCCTCCAGCTACAGCTCTGGGCTCCTGCTTCACCTTTCTGCCCTGGCAGGGCCTCCTGTTGCCAGGTGGGCTCCAAGTCATCCACATCTCCTTCAGGTCCACCAGCCTGGGGCACTTCACAGAGGAATTCAGCTTCAATGTGAAAGGATCTCCTGAGCCTGTGACCCTGACTATCAGGTGAGGAGGTTACAGGAACTTGGAGGGCACCCCTGTAGCTGGCCCTCCTCCCATCCATCCCCCTTCCCCTCCTCCCATCCATCCCCTTTCCTCTCTTCCCATCCATCCCCCTTCCTCTCCTCCCATCCATCCCCTTTCCTCTCCTCCCATCCATCCCCCTTCCCCTCCTCCCATCCATCCCCCTTCCCCTCCTCTCATCCATCCCCCTTCCCCTCCTCTCATCCATCCCCCTTCCCCTCCTCTCATCCATCCCCCTTCCCCTCCTCTCATCCATCCCCCTTCCCCTCCTCCCATCCATCCCCTTTCCTCTCCTCCCACCCACCTCACTTCCTGAGGGAGTGGAGAAGAAAAGGTCTGGTCTATGGTCTGAGTCCTGGCTCTGCTCCTGTCATCCCCACACTGAGAGCCAGGGCTTTGGAACTTTGGCTCCTCCTCAACCTTGCAATTGCAGCAGGAGATGAAGGCTGAGTGCCTGGGAAGGGACATCCTGGAGCTACAGAATGGTTTGGGTCCACCCCCCCGCCCCCCCCCCAGCATCCCTGAGGATTCTCAGAGCCCCAGACTACCTCAGCTGGAAGGGTTCCAGCCATGGAGCATCTCCCACCCCCCTGGGCAACCTCTGCCTTCCTCTTTTTCTGCCAGAGAGACAAATTTGTCCTCCTTCACCTTTTCCAGACCATTTGTGCTTTACCAACCTCTCTCCATCCATGTCCCACATGATTCCTAGGTTGAGGAATTCTATTCAGGCTTCATCCAGAAGCTGCTTCATCCTTTTCAGGGAGCTGGGGGTGTTTGGTGTGGAGAAGAGGCTGAGGGAGACCTCATTGCTCTCTACAGCTCCCTAAGAGGAGGTTGGAGCCAGCTGGGGGTTGGGATCTTCTCCCTAGGATCAGGATGAAAGGAACTGGCCTGAAATTGTGCCAGGGGAGGCTTGGGTTGGAGAGGAGGCAAAATGTCTTTGCTGCCAGAGTGGTGAGGGATTGGCAGAGGCTGCCCAGGGAGGTGGTGGAGTCCCCATGCCTGGAGGGGTTGCAGAACTTGGGGCCATGGTTTGGGGGCCATGGGGGGGTTGGGTTGGAGGTTGGCCTGGATGACCTCAGAGATCTCCTCCAACCCAAACCATTCTGTGCTTCTGTGGTTCAGAGGTTGTGGTTGCTCTAGAGCTTTGGAGCTGGGCTCTGTCTTCTCTTGGGAGGCCCTGGATCTTGGGAGGAGAGACATGCAGGAGAGGAGATGGGCAGGGAGTTTCAGCAAGAGAAAAGGGTGGGAAAGGAGGACACCAAGGTTACTGCTTGGCAGCAGGAGAGTGGTTGGGTAGATCAGCAGAGCCCTGTGGGGAAGTGATTCTGCTGGATGTGTTGGGGGGGAAAGTGGGGGAAAGGTTTTGGAAAGCAAGAGGGAACATCTCACAAGCAAAGAGCTTCCTCTCCTCTGTCCCTCCCCCCAGGCTGGTCATGGGGTTGATACTGCAGCAGCAGCTTTCTCCTTGAGCAAGGGCAGGCTTCTGTCAGAGCCACAGGGATGCTTGTGGGGCTGGAACAGCTCTGCTCTGAGCAGCAAAGGCTGAGAGCCCTGGGGCTGTTCAGTCTGGAGAGGAGAAGGCTGAGAGGGCATCTGAGCAATGTCTGTAAATATCTGAGGGATGGGGTGGTCAGAATGAAGGTGCCAGGCTCTGCTGAGTGGTGCCCAGGGACAGGCCAAGGGGCAGAGGGCACAGACTGGCACCCAGGAGGTTCCATCTGAGCAGGAGGAGAAAGTTGTTTGGTGTGAGGGTGCTGGAGGCCTGGAGCAGGCTGCCCAGAGAGGTTGTGGAGTGTCCTTGTGTGGAGAGCTTCCAACCCCCCCTGGGCATTGTGCTGCTGGGCAAGCTGCTGTGGGTGCCCTGCTGGAGCAGGGGGCTTGGGCTGGGGGATCCCCAGAGCTCCCTTCCCCACCCCCCTGCCAGCCTGCCTCCAGGTACTGCAGGGCTGACTCCCTCCTCGGTGCCCCCTGCCCAGAGCTGCTCTGAACAGAAAGCTGCTCAGGACAGAGTTCCTTTCCCAGGCAGCCTTCTGCTCAGGCTGGCTGAGCTCACAGCCCAGATGCTCTCCTGACCACTCCTGCTTCCACTTCCCCAGGTGATTGCCTTCATTCCTCCCTCTCTGGTACCCCACCACAACCTGACTCCCCCTCTCAGCCTGCAGCCTTCCAAACCATTTGTGCTGCACTTGCACAGCAGGGACCTGAGCTCTTGGTCAGCTTCCAACCCCCCCTGGGCATTGTGCCCCTGGGCAAGCTGCTGTGGGTGCCCTGCTGGAGCAGGGGCTTGGACTGGGTGAGCTCCAGAGCTCCCTCCCAGCCCTCACCATGCTGGGGTTCTGGGATTTCTGTGCTGCCTTCTTCAAGGATCATTCTCCAGCCTTCCTCTCTCTCCTTCTCCATCCCCACAGCTCAAGCTGTTTCTTTTCCAGTGCCTTGGTGATGTCCACCCCGAGGCCAAGCCTCCATCAGGAGGTTTTGAGCACTGCATTTAGTCCTCCTCAGAGGAAAAACTCCCGGGGCAAGCATGCTGGTGGGACACTGGAGAGTTCAGGTGGTTCCTCTCCCACCTTGTGCCATCCTTCCTGCTCTGCAAGTCCCTGCTCTCCCTTCCCAGATGCTGCTGTCAAGCACAGCCCTTGCAACCCCACTGCTTTTGCCCCCACCCCCAGTTTCCTGCCAGCTGCCACTGCTGCCAGTGCTGGGGCACAGAGTGCTGGGGCACAGAGCTCTGGGTTGGCTTCTTGCCTCAGCCTTCATGGCATACCCTGAGGGCTGGCTTGAGCACACAGTGGGGTGCTCAGCAGAGGTTTGGAAGTGTTCCTTGGCCCTTTCCCAGGGTGCTCCACAGCCAGGGCTGCTTTGGAAGTGGTTCTCCAGCATCTCTTGGCAAGCACAGCTGCTGCCCCTTCACCATCTGAAGGAAGCTACTGGGGCTCCAGAGATTCTGGGAGGTCCTTGGAGAGGAGAGCTTCACTGTCAGCAGGGATTTGCTGCCTGCCTTATCTCAGGAGCTGGTTCAGCTCCAAGAATGGAGGATTAGCCTTGGGCTGAAGTGACTGAAAGTCCCCATGGCTGCCCTGGGTGAGAGGTTGGTCGAAGCCTGCTGTGATTTGAGACCAACTTTGCTCCATGCAAGCAAGAAGTGAAAGCTGCAGTGCTTTGCAGTGCTCTGCAGTGCTCTGCAGCCAAGCCAACACCTCCTCTGCTGTGTCCCCACAGGGGCTGTGTCACTGGACCCACTTTTCACTTCGACGTCCCTTCCCTCCGCTTCGGGGATGTCTCCTTCGGTGAGTGTCCCCTGGGCTTGGAGCACAGCCTGAGGGCTCTGTGCAGCACCAGAATGCAGCCTCAGAGCCTCCAGCACTTGTGGCCCTCCAGAGCAGCCTTCAGGATGTTAAAGTAGGGCTGCAGGTTGCTTGGGCAGTGTTTTGCCATCGTGAGATGAAGACCAAAGGAATAAGCTCCAAGGAGACCTAATAGCAGCCTGCCACTACCTGCTACAAGGATGGAGAGAGACTGTTTGGAGAGGGACTGTTTGCAAAGGCCTGCAGGGACAGGCCCAGGGGCAATGGTTTCAAACTAGAGCAGATCAGATTCAGATTGGATGTGAGGAACAAGTTCTGCACCATGAGGGTAGTGGAAGACTGGAACAGGTTGCCCTGGGAGGTGGTTGATGCCCTGGAGATCTTCAAGGTGAGGCTGGAAAGGGCCCTGGACAACCTGATCTAGTTGGGGGTGTCCCTGCTGAGTGCAGGAGGGGTTGGGCTGGATGAGCTTTGGAGCTCCTTTCCAGCCCAGACTGTTCTATGATTCCATGATTCTGTGATTCTAGAATTCTATGATTCTATAATTCTATGATTCTGTGATTCTGTGATTCTGATTTTATGACTCTGATTCCATCATTCTATGACTCTGTGATTCCATGATTCTATGACTGTAAGAATCTCTGTCTCCATGATTCCATGACTCTATGATTCCATGATTCTGTGATTCTATAATTCTATGATTTGGATTCTATGACTTTATGACTCTATGATTCTGTGACTCCATGATTCTATGATTCCGGGACTCCATGATTCTATGATTCCATGATTCCAAGATTGCATGATTCCATGATTCTGTGACTCTATGATCCTGTGATTCCATGATTCTATGACTCCATGATTCCATGGTTCTATGACTCCATGATTCCATGATTCCATGATTCTATGATTCCGTGACTCCATGATTCTATGATTCCATGAACTGGCTGAGCCTTGAGCTCCCCTCCAGCCCTGCCAGCTCTGTGACTCTGTGATTCAGCTGACTGCATGCCTGAGGCCTTTGCAGCTGAAGGCTCCTGCTGGCCTCACTCTTCTGAATGCAGCCCAGGACCCCATTGGCCTTCTTGGCCATCAGGGCACATTGGTGGCTCCTGGGCAGCTCATTGCCCCCCAGCACTCCCAGGTCCTTCTCTGTGGAGCTGATCCATGCTTAGCTTCTCCACCAGCTCTGGTTCAAACTGCAGAGCCAAAGTCCCAGTGCAGTTTGATCATCCCAGGATATTCCCAGCAGGAGTCATGGGAGAATTGGTGCAGAGACTCATGGAATGGGTTGGGTTGGAAGGGAGCTCAAAGCTCAGCCAGCTCCAACCCCTGCCATGGGCAGGGACACCTCCCACCAGCACAGGGTGCTCAGGGCCTCATCCAGCCTGGTCCTGAACACCTCCAGGCAGGGGGCAGCCACAGCCTCCCTGGGCAACCTGTGCCAGTGTCTCCCCACCCTCACTGACAACAATTCCTTCCTCCTCTCCACTCTCACTCTCCCCTCTCCCAGCTCCAAGCCATTCTCCCTCATCCTGGCTCTCCCAGCCCTTGTCCCAAGTCCCTCCCCAGCTCTCCTGGAGCCCTTCAGGTCCTGGAAGGTTGCTCTGAGGTCTCCCTGGAGCCTTCTCTTCTGCAGGCTGCACAGCCCCAACTCTCCCAGCCTGGCCCCACAGGGGAGGTTCTGCAGCCTCTGCTCACCTCTGTGGCCTCCTCTGGAGCCTCTCCAGCAGCTCCAGGTCCTTCTTGTGCTGGGGGCCCCAGAGCTGGAGGCAGTGCTGCAGGTGGGCTCTGAGCAGAGCAGAGCAGAGGGCAGAATCCCCTCCCTGTGCTGCTGCTCTCCCTGCTCTGGATGCAGCTCAGCACACAGCTGCCTGCTGGGCTGCCAGGGACCACTGCTGGCTCCTGGGGAGTCTGTCACCACCTGACCCCCCAAGGCCTTCTCCTGCAGGCTGCTCTCAGCCACTCCTCCCCCAAGTGCCAAGCTCTGTGCTTGGCACTGCCCTGCCCCAGCTGCAGGACCTTGCCCTTGGCCTTGTTGGACTTCTGAGCTTGGCTTGGGTCACCTCTGCAGCCTGCCCAAGGCTGTCCATGGCTGTGTCCTTTCTCCTAGGCTTCCCTCAGAGCCTCTGCTGTCGCCTCACCAACACCTCCCTGGTGCCCATGGCCTTCACCCTCCGCGTGCCCGGGGATGGCACAGGAGAGCCCAGCGTGCCCAGTGCTGCCCAGGTGCTGGACAACACTCACCCATCCTGGAGGAAGAGAGCCAAGGGGCACCTCAAGGAGTTCACCATCAGCCCTTGCAGAGGCACCATCCGTGCCCTGAGCTTCATGGACATCCAGGTAGGGAGCAGTGGGACCAGAAGGGCTTCAGCAGCTGGAGCTGAAGCTTTACTGCTCTGTGGGAGGCCTTCAGTGCTGCTGTCTTGGAGGGACCATGGCCCTCAGCACCACATCTCCATGGCTTTGGAACACCTTTAAGGTCATCCAGTCCATGCCTTACCCCAGCACTGCCAGGGAACTACCAAACCATGTCCCTCAGCAGTACATCTCCATGACTTTGGAACACCTTTAAGGTCATCCAGTCCAAGCCTTACCCTCAGCACTGCCAGGACACCACCAAACCATGGCCCTCAGCACCACATCTCCAGGGCTTTGAAGCCCCTCCAGGAATGGAGACTCCATCACTGCCCTGGGCAGCCTGGGCCAGGCCTTGGCAACCCTTTTGAGGAAGATCCAACCCTGGGCTGCTCTTGGTTGGGCTGCTCTGGGGGTTCCTGAAGGAGCTTCCTCTTGCTGCAGCAGTCAGAAGCTGCAGCTGGTGCCCCACAGGCTGAAGGACAGAAGCCACTCCTAAGTTTGTGGCAGCTGCCTGGGGTGATGCCTTTGCTGGAAGATGAAAGCTGAGGACAAGCAGGTGACAGTTCCAAAGAGAGAAGTCAGTGCATGGAGCAGTTGGGCTTCTCTTCCTCCTCTCACTTTTCCTCTCCTGTGGGGCAGGATGAGTTGGATTCTCTGTGGTGATCTCCAGTGGGGCTGCAGAAGCTCTGGTGGCTGTGAGCTGAGCAGGTTCTGCTGGGCCAAGCTTCTGCAGCAGCTTCCCACTGCAAGGCTGAAGTGGCTCTGGTGAAGCCCACAGATTGCTCTGGATTTCTGCTCTTGCAGTGGAGATCAAGGACTGGTTCCTTAGTCTTCATCTGTGGGCCTGGTCCTGCTTGCATTCATCTCCTGGCCTGGTCCTGCTTGCATTCATCTCCTGGCCTGGTCCTGCTTGCATTCATCTCCTGCTCTGGTCCTGCTTGCATTCATCTCCTGCTCTTGTCCTGCTTGCATTCATCTCCTGGCCTGGTCCTGCTTGCATTCATCTCACACATGACCTGGTCCTGCTTGCATTCATCTCCTGGCCTGGTCCTGCTTGCATTCATCTCACACATGACCTGGTCCTGCTTGCATTCATCTCCTGGCCTTGTCCTGCTTGCATTCATCTCCTGCTCTGGTCCTGCTTGCATTCATCTCCTGCTCTGGTCCTGCTTGCATTCATCTCCTGGCCTGGTCCTGCTTGCATTCATCTCCTGGCCTGGTCCTGCTTGCATTCATCTCCTGGCCTGGTCCTGCTTGCATTCATCTCCTGGCCTGGTCCTGCTTGCATTCATCTCCTGCTCTGGTCCTGCTTGCATTCATCTCCTGGCCTGGTCCTGCTTGCATTCATCTCCTGGCCTGGTCCTGCTTGCATTCATCTCCTGGCCTGGTCCTGCTTGCATTCATCTCCTGCTCTGGTCCTGCTTGCATTCATCTCCTGGCCTGGTCCTGCTTGCATTCATCTCCTGGCCTGGTCCTGCTTGCATTCATCTCCTGGCCTTGTCCTGCTTGCATTCATCTCCTGCTCTGGTCCTGCTTGCATTCATCTCCTGGCCTGGTCCTGCTTGCATTCATCTCCTGGCCTGGTCCTGCTTGCATTCATCTCCTGGCCTGGTCCTGCTTGCATTCATCTCACACATGACCTGGTCCTGCTTGCATTCATCTCACACATGACCTGGTCCTGCTTGCATTCATCTCCTGGCCTTGTCCTGCTTGCATTCATCTCCTGCTCTGGTCCTGCTTGCATTCATCTCCTGGCCTTGTCCTGCTTGCATTCATCTCCTGCTCTGGTCCTGCTTGCATTCATCTCCTGCTCTGGTCCTGCTTGCATTCATCTCCTGGCCTGGTCCTGCTTGCATTCATCTCCTGGCCTGGTCCTGCTTGCATTCATCTCCTGGCCTGGTCCTGCTTGCATTCATCTCCTGGCCTGGTCCTGCTTGCATTCATCTCCTGGCCTGGTCCTGCTTGCATTCATCTCCTGGCCTGGTCCTGCTTGCATTCATCTCCTGCTCTGGTCCTGCTTGCATTCATCTCCTGGCCTGGTCCTGCTTGCATTCATCTCCTGGCCTGGTCCTGCTTGCATTCATCTCCTGGCCTGGTCCTGCTTGCATTCATCTCACCATGACCTGGTCCTGCTTGCATTCATCTCCTGGCCTGGTCCTGCTTGCATTCATCTCCTGGCCTGGTCCTGCTTGCATTCATCTCCTGCTCTGGTCCTGCTTGCATTCATCTCCTGGCCTGGTCCTGCTTGCATTCATCTCCTGGCCTGGTCCTGCTTGCATTCATCTCACACATGACCTGGTCCTGCTTGCATTCATCTCCTGGCCTTGTCCTGCTTGCATTCATCTCCTGCTCTGGTCCTGCTTGCATTCATCTCCTGGCCTTGTCCTGCTTGCATTCATCTCACAGACAGCCTGGGAAGTGCCCAAGGGATGTCCCAAAGCAGCTCCAACCAGAAGCCCCTTTGGTGCTCTGCCCCTGGATCAGCAGCAGAGCTCTGGCCAAGCCCTCCCTTTGCTTCCCATAGGGTGGGGATGGGAGGCCCCCAGCAGAGGGAAGTGCTGAAGTGTTTGGCTCTGTGCTCTCCCCCCAGGTCACCCTGTGCTCCAACACTGTGGGCACCTATGAGCTGGCACTGGTGGTGGACGTGGATGGTGTGGGCCAGGAGCTGTTGTCACTGCCTCTCACAGCCAGGTACCAGCCCCCTCCTTGCAGCTCCTCAGCTCTCCTCCTCCAGCCAACCCCTTGCAGGTGGCTTGGTGGCTGCAGCTCAATGAGAGGAGGAGCAGCTTTGCTTCCTCAGCTGCTTGTGCCCAGCCAGAGCTGGGAAGAGCAGGGTTTGAAGGCACCCATCCTGAGGAGCACCTCCCCAGAGTGGACAGGCCTGGCCCTGAGCATTTCCCTGAAGGGCACAGACATTCTGTTGCATTATTGGAATCATAGATTTGCTTTGATTGGAAGAGGCCTTTAAGACCTTTAAGTCCAACCCTCAACCCCAGCACTGCCAGGGCACCACCAACCCATGGCCCTCAGCACCACAGCTCCATGGCTATGACACCCCTCCAGGGATGGAGACTCCAGCACTGCCCTGGGCAGCCTGGGCCAGGCCTGGACAACCCTCAAGGGGAAGAAATTGTTCCTCATGGCCAACCTGAACCTGCCCTGGGGCAACTTGAGGTTATGTCCTCTTGTTTTGTTGCTTGCTCCTTGGGAGCAGAGCCCAACCCCAACCTCACTGCAGCCTCCTCTCAGGGAGCTGTAGAGAGTAATGAGGTCTCCCCTCAGCTTCCTCTTCTCCAGAGTGAACAACACTCAGCTCCCTCAGCTGCTCCTCCCCAGCCCTCTTCTCCAGACCCTTCCCAGCTACCTGAGACCATTGGGAGGGTCCTTGTAAGCCTCCAGAGGCAAAGGTGCCCTTCAGACAGCTCTGGGCCAGGGCTCCATGCTCTGGCTGGGCACTTGGCAGCTTCTGGGCTGCACTCTGAGGGCTTCCCATCCTCTACAAGAGGCTGTGGAGTCCAGAGAAAGTCCAGACAGTTGATGGCCACAGAGATGTGCAGTGCCTGTGTGACAGTGACAGATGCAGCAGGACAGGCTGGGAGGGGATCTGCTGGAGAGCAGCCCCAAGGAGAAGGAGCTGGCAGTGCTGCTGGGCAGCAAGTTCTGCATGGCACAGCAATGTGCCCTGGGGGCCAAGAAGGCCAAGGGGGTCCTGGGGGGCATTCAGCAGAGGGTGGCCAGCAGGGCCAGGGAGGTTCTCCTCCCCCTCTGCTCTGCTCTGCCCTGGGGAGGCCACAGCTGGAATATTGCATCCAGCTCTGGGCTCCCCAGTTCCAGAGGGACAGGGATCTGCTGGAGAGAGTCCAAGGGAGGGCTCCAAGGCTGCTGAAGGGACTGCAGCACTGCCTGGGGAGGAGAGGCTGAGAGCCCTGGGGGTGCTGAGTCTGCAGAGGAGAAGGCTGAGAGGGATCTGCTCAATGTCTATCCAGAGCTGAGGGCTGGGGGGCAGGAAGGAAGGGCCAGGGACAGCCTCTGCTCACTGTGCCCTGGCATAGCACAAGAGGCAATGGATGGAAACTGCAGCACAGGAGGTTCCACCTCAGCAGGAGGAGGAACTTCTGCACTGGGAGGGGGACAGAGCCCTGGAGCAGGCTGCCCAGAGAGGTTGTGGAGTCTCCTGCTCTGGAGCCTTTCCAGCCCTGGCTGGATGTGTTCCTGTGTCACCTGTGCTGGATTCCATGGTCCTGCTCTGGCAGGGGTTGGACTGGAAGCTCTCCAGAGGTCCCTTCCCACCCCTCACATCCTCTCAGCCTGGGATTCTTCAGGCCAGCCCCATGCTGGTGACTCTGCAGAGCCCTCTGCCAAAGCCTGGCTTTGTGCTAAGGACTTCTCAAGGAGCTGAGCACCTTCTGACCAGGCTGTCAGGGCATTTGCAGCTGAGCTGGAGGTTCTGGGTCCTTTGCTGACTCACCCTCATTGAATCCCAGCCCTGAGGAGGCATCTGCACAAACCCCTGACTGTGCTGAGCATCTCCAGCCCCTCCCCACGCCCTGCACAGCTCCTGACATCCAACCCCTAACCTCCTGCTGCTCTGTCCTGCTGCCTTCCTTGCCCTGGGAGGAGCAGGGATGCCCTCTCCTCTGTCTCCAGTGCCTTTGGCATCTCTCTGCCCAGGTGTGTGGTCCCTGCTGTGACTGTGCCCAGTCCTGTGGTGCCCTTTGGCCGCTGCTACCTGAAGCTCCCTGCCCAGCAGCTGCTGACCCTGGTGAACGACAGCGACCTGCCAGGCTGCTATGGGCTGCTGCCTCAGGTACCTCCTGCCCTCAGCTCGCAGCCAGGGCTTTGGCTGGGAGGAAAAGGGCTTTGGGAGAGACTTTGGTGATTTCCAGGACCACCTAAAGCTTTGCTGAGAGCAGGAACCCAACTGAATGCAACCTCAGGGAGCAGGCGGATGGGGACCTTCCTGCTTGTCAACCTCAGGCTGCAATTTCAGCTCTTAGGAAGCTGTTTCTGCTCTGGGCTTTGGGTGCTGTCATGCAGGGGAACTCAGGGCTGGGAAAAGTTGCTCTGCCAGCCCAAGAGTGGCAGTTTGTGGGTGCAGCAGCTCCTGGAGCCCCCTGAAGCCATCCAAGGCTTGCTTCTTGGTATGTGCCTTTCAGCTTTCTCTTAGGGATGTAAAAATCTGACTCTGAGTTGCTGCTGTGGAGGTGCTAAGAGGTTGAAACCTTTCTCAAAGGTCACTCTGCCATGAAGTTTAGTTCCTAGTGTCAGCCCAGGCTGGAAAGCAGCCCTGAGGAGAAGGATTTGGGGGTGCTGGGGGAGCAAAGCTGGAGATCAGCCAGCACTGAGTGCTGCCAGTCCAGCCCCAGCCTGTCCTGGGCTGATCCCCAGCAGTGTGGGCAGCAGGGGCAGGGAGGGGATTCTGCCCCTCTGCTGTGCTCTGCTGAGATCCCCCCTGCAGTGCTGGGGCAGCTCTGGAGCCCTCAGCACAGACAGGGACCTGGTGGAGCAGGGCCAGGGGAGGCCACAGCAGTGCTGGCAGGGCTGGAAGGGCTCTGCTGTGAGGTCAGGCTGAGAGAGTTGGGCTTGGGCAGCCTGGAGAGGGCTCCAGGGAGACTTTCTGGTGGCCTTGCAGTGCTGGAAGAGGAGTTTAGGGTTGGGGGTAGGCACAGAGCAGCTGCTGGCCTTTGCTTGCAGCCCCACAGCTGAACACAGCTCAGCTCCCTGCCTTCTGTGCTCCTCCTCCTTGAAGGGCTCTTCCCTCCTGGGCAAGAATTTCTTCCTCACATCCAATCTCAATCTCCCCACTTCCACTTCCATCCCCCCCAGTCCTATCACTCCCTGACACCCTCCAAAGTCCCTCCCCAGCTTTCTTGGAGCCCCCTTCAGATCCTGCAAGGCCACCAGAAGGTCTCCTGGGAGCCTTCTCCTCTCCAGCCTGCACAACCCCAACTCTCTCAGGCTGTCCTCAGAGCAGAGCAGCTCCAGCCCTCTGCTCCTCCTCCTGGCCCTTCTCTGGACACCTTCCAGCCCCTCCAGAGCCTTCCTGGAACAGAGGCTCCAGCACTGGACCCAGAGCTCCAGGTGTGGTCTGAGCAGAGTGGAGCAGAGGGGCAGAATCCCCTCCCTGGCCCTGCTGGCCACACTTCTGCTGCTGCAGCCCAGGCTCTGCTTGGCTCTCTGGGCTGCAAGTGCTGACTGCTGGCTCCTGCTGAGCTTCTCCTGCCCCAGCACCCCCAAGGCCTTTCCTTCAGGGCTGCTCTCCAGCCAGTCCCTGCCCAGCCTGCATCAGTGCCTGGCATTGCCCTGAGCCAGCTGCAGGACCTTCTGCCCTGTTTGCTGCCTGGCACAGGAGGCTCTGCAGAGCACCTGGAGACTCTCCCTTGGTGGCAGCTGGGTGGCTACTCAGAAATGGAGCTCCTTTCATTGCTGAACTTCCATCCCTTCCACACCACCTCCCTGCTTTTGGTTTTAAGGCTCAGGATGTCCTCTCCCCACCCTGCTTCCTGCCCCTGAGTGCAGGGGGCTTGGACTGGATGACCTTGAAGGTCCCTTCCCACCCAACCCATTCCCTGCTTCTGCCCCTTCCAGGCACTCCAGGAGGATGCTGCTGTGCTCTACTCCAGCCCCATGCCCTGTGGCATCATTCAACCTCACAGCTCCCTGGAGGTGCCCCTGACCCTGGAAGCCCAGGTGCCAGGAGAGCAGGACACTGTTGCCCATGTGGTGATGTTTGGGTGTGCAGAGTCCCCTGTGGTGAGTGCTGGGGGGCAGGGGGGGGATGTCTGCTCTGTGCCACTCAGCCTCCTGGGGCAGAAAACAAAGGAACTTGGAGCCCAGGCCTGATGTGGGCAAAGGAAAGAAGAGATCCATGGCAGAGAGTGGTGCCAAGGTGGTGTCCTCCTGGGTGGGGAGTCAAGGGATGGAGCTGGTGTGGTGGACCCCACAGTGGGGCAGGGGGTCTGAGAGCAAGGGAAGTGTTTTGCTCATCCCTACTTGAAGCATCTGCTCTGCCCTGCTGAGGCCACAGCTGGAGGGTTGTGGCCAGTTCAGGGCTCCCCAGGTTAGGGAGGACAGGGAACTGCTGGAGAAAGTCCAACAGAGGCTGGGAGGGTGGTGAAGGGACTGGAACAGCTCTGCTGTGAGGACAGGCTGAGAGCCCTGGGGCTGGTTAGTGTGCAGAGGAGAAGGCTGAGAGGGATCTGAGCAATGTCTGTAAATATCTGAGGGGTGGGTGCCAGGATGAAGGTGCCAGGATGGAGGTGCCAGGCTCTTTGGGGTGGTGCCCAGGGACAGCACAAGGACCAATGGACACAAACTGGCACCCAGGAGGTTCCACCTGAGCAGGAGTAGAAGCTTCTGTGTTGTGAGGGTGCTGGAGGCCTGGAACAGGCTGCCCAGAGAGGTTGTGGAGTCTCCTTCTCTGGAGAACATCTGCACCCCCACAAAGCACTCAGCCTTGAGCTCCCTTCCAGCCCTGACAGCTCTGTGATTCCTCAGGGTCTCCTCCCTCTGCTCCTCTCCCCAGGTCACACAGTCACAGAATGGGAGGGGTTGGAAGGGAGCTCTGGAGATGGAGTCCAAGCCCCCTGCCAGGGCAGGGCACCCAGGGCAGGGCACAGAACACATCCAGGGGGGGTTGGAAGCTCTCCACACAAGGACACTCCACAACCTCTCTGGGCAGCCTGCTCCAGGCCTCCAGCACCCTCACACCAAACAACTTTCTCCTCCTGCTCAAGTGGAACCTCCTGGCTGCCAGTCTGTGCCCTCTGCCCCTTGGCACCGCTGAGCAGAGCCTGGCACCTTCAGCTAGGTTTCCACGCAGGAGAGCTGCTGGTGGCAGCAGGCTGGGCAGCCTGATTTCTTTCCCCCTGACCAGAGGAGCTCTCAGGTGGGGTCCCTCCAAGCCCCCCACACTTGTTCCAGGCCTTCTGCTCCAGTCTTACAGACTGAAAGCTCCACCAGCCACAGTCGTCCCCTGCCCAGGAGCACCCTGAGGGCTTCCTAAGCCCTTTCTCAGCTTTCCCTGCTGTGGTTTTTGGGGTTTGTTTTACTTTTCTCTCTCCTCACTGCTTGTTGGAGCAGGAGATCCATTTGGTGAGCATTGGAGAGGGCCCAGTGGTCTCTGTGCATCCCAAGAGGATCCATTTTGGCAGCATCCAAGTGCTGCAGGATGCCTCCCAGAGCCTGCACCTCTGCAATCAGAGCCCAATCCCTGCACCCTTCTGGGCACAGGTGGTGAGTATCTGGGGGGGGGGAGGGTTCCAAGGGAGATGTCTGCTCTGTAGCAGCCTGGAGCTTGGGTTTCATGTGGAATTTTTCCACCTGGCTGGCTGAGAGAGCAAGCAAGAAGTGTTCCAGCAGCACATGGTAAGAGGAGCCTGGCTCTGGGGACAGCCTGAGCTGGCACAGCAGCCTGGCAAGCTGGGGCTGGACAGTGCCCAGCACAGGGACTGCACTGCTTGCCCTGGAGGTGATTCCAGTGCCTGGCTGTGCTCAGGGGGACACCTTTCCTTCTGGAGCCCAATGGGAATCTCCCCAGCAGGAACTTGTCCCCAGCACCCCTTGTCTTCTCCATGGCACTGCTGGTACCAAGGGAGTCTCCATCCTCCTGGCAGCCTCCCTCTGTGCACTGCTCCATGGTGCTGAGTGTCCTGGTGTGCAAACTGCTGCTGCTGCTGAGCTCTCCTTTTGCTTTATGGGAGGAAAGAGAATGAGCTCAGCAAGCTGGGATGAATCTTTTAGTAGAAAATTTCACTTGGGAGTGACCTGAAGTGACCTCCTGCACAGGCTTCCCTCTGCCCCTCTCCTCTCCACTGGCTGTGGGGAGTCTGTACATAGAATCATGGAATGGGTTGGGTTGGAAGGGACCTCAGAGATCCTCCAGCTCCACCCCCCTGCCATGGGCAGGGACACCTCCCACCAGCACAGCTTGCTCAGAGCCTTATCCAGCCTGGTCCTGAACACCTCCAGGGAGGGGGCAGCCACAGCCTCCCTGGGCAACCTGTGCCAGTGTCTCCCCACCCTCACTGACAACAATTTCTTCCTCCTCTCCACTCTCACTCTCCCCTCTCCCAGCTCCAAGCCATTGTCCCTCATCCTGGCACTGCCAGCCCTTGTCCAAAGTCCCTCCCCAGCTCTCCTGGAGCTCCTGGTTGGTACAAGAGCTTTGCCAGGCAGCAGACTTGCAGATTCCCCTCTGGAGCGGAGCTATCAGAGGGCTCCTTGGGAAGTGAGCTGCCCTGTGCCAGCAGGAGGCAGAGGGAAAGCTGCACAGCAGGGGCAGCACAAGCCTGGAGTCAGAGAATGGCAGAGGGACCTCTGGAGCTCACCCAGCCCAAGCCCCCTGCTCCAACAGGGCACCCACAGCAGCTTGCCCAGCAGCACAATGCCCAGGGGGGGTTGGAAGCTCTCCACACAAGGACACTCCACAACCTCTCTGGGCAGCCTGCTCCAGGCCTCCAGCACCCTCACACCAAACAACTTTCTCCTCCTGCTCAGATGGAACCTCCTGGGTGCCAGTCTGTGCCCTCTGCCCCTTGGCCTGTCCCTGGGCACCACTCAGCAGAGCCTGGCACCTTCAGCTAGGATTCTGTGAAGGAGAGCTGCTGGTGGCAGCAGGCTGGACAGCATGATTTCTTTCCCCCTGACCACAGGAGCTCTCAGATGGGGTCCAGAGAAGGGCCACGAGGATGAGCAGAGGGCTGGATCTGTTCTGCTGTGAGGCCAGGCTGAGGGAGCTGGGGGTGTGCAGCCTGCAGAGGAGAAGGCTCCAGGGGGACCTCAGAGCTGCCTGCCAGGACCTGAAGGGATCCTGCAGGAAGGCTGCAGAGGAACTTTTGCTGAGGGGGTCTAGAGACAGGCCAAGGGGGAATGGTTTGGAGCTGAGGCAGAGCAGGGTTAGAGTGGAGCTGAGGAAGAAGTTGTTCAGTGTGAGGGAGGTGAGACTCTGGCACAGGCTGCCCAGGGAGGCTGTGGCTGCCTCCTGCCTGGGGGTGCTCAAGGCCAGGCTGGATGAGGCCTGGAGCAGCTGAGCCTGGCTGAGAGTCCTGCCCATGGTGGGGAGCTTGGAGCAGATGATCTCATAGAATCTCAGGGTTGGAAGGGAGCTCAAGGCTCAGCCAGCTCCAACCCCCTGCCATGGGCAGGGACACCTCACACCACAGCAGGTTGCTCACAGCCACCTCCAGCCTGGCTGCAAAAACCTCCAGGCAGGAGGCTTCCACCACCTCCCTGGGCAACCTCTGCCAGGCTCTCACCACCCTCCTGGGCAAGAATTTCTTCCTCACATCCAATCTCAGTCTCCCCACTTCTACTTTTGCTCCATCCCCCCCACTCCTATCACTCCCTCACACCCTCCAAAGTCCCTCCCCAGCTTTCTTGGAGCCCCCTTCAGATCCTGCAAGGCCACCAGAAGGTCTCCTGGGAGCCTTCTCCTCTCCAGCCTGCACAACCCCAACTCTCTCAGGCTGTCCTCAGAGCAGAGCAGCTCCAGCCCTCTGCTCCTCCTCCTGGCCCTTCTCTGGACATGCTCTCTGAGGTCCCTTCCAACCTAAACCATTCTGTGATTCTCCTGCAACCCCCTGGCCTGTGCCTGAGAACAAGAGCTAGAACCTGTCTGAAGGCCACAGGTTCCCATGGCAGCCTCCTGGGTGCCAGTCTGTGCCCTCTGCCCCTTGGCCTGTCCCTGGGCACCACTCAGCAGAGCCTGGCCCCAGCCTCTTGCCCCCCACAGCTCCTTCAGCTCTTGCTGAGCATTGCTCAGCTCCCCTCTGGGGCTGCTCTTCTGCAGGCTCTCAGCCCCAGGGCTCTCAGCCTTTGCTCCTCACAGAGCTGCTCCAGAGATGATAACCCCAGAAGCTGTCATGACCAAACACAGCCAAGCTAGGAGCTGAAGGTCATGATTTATCCTGCTGGAGTGGTCCTCATTTATCCTGGGACAGTAACTGTGGCCCAGAGAGGTGGGAGATGCTCCATCCCTGGGACCATTGCAGCTGAAGTTGTTTGGAGCAGTCAATCAGTTTGGCTCCTTGATTGCTCCAGGAATCCTGGCTGATGTCATGCCAGCCCCAAACCCCTTTGGAGCTCTGGAGTCCTCAGCACAGCACAGACAGGGACCTGGTGGAGCTGGCAGGGCTGGCAGGGCTCTGCTGTGAGGCCAGGCTGAGAGAGTTGGGCTTGGGCAGCCTGGAGAAGGCTCCAGGGACACCTTCTGGTGGCCTTGCAGTGCTGGAAGAGGCTCTAAGAAAGCTCTGGACAGACTTTGGAGCAGGGTCTGTTGTGCCAGGCCAAGGAGGAATGGTTTGAACTGAAAGAGGGAGATGGAGAATGGAGAGAAGGGAGAAATGTTTGACCCTGAGTGTGGGGAGAGCCTGGCCCAGGTTGCCCAGAGAGGTGGGAGCTGCCCCCTGGCTGGCACCATTCCAGGTGAGGTTGGTTGAGGCTGTGAGCAACCTGCTCTGGTTGGGGATGTCCCTGGTGCCTACAGGGGGGTTGGACTGGATGACCTTGGAGGGTCCCTTCCAACCTGATGCTGTCTGTGCTTCTGAGTGACCCTTCAGGCTCTCAGCAGCATCCCCCACCCAAGAGGCTGCTGCAGAGGGCTTGGAGCTGTCCTGGCTTCCTCTGGCCTTGAGCCTTGATCCTTGAGCCTAACCCAGCCACAGCTCTCAGGCAGCCAGGAAAGAGAAAGAGGCTTCCCTTCCCAGGGAGACTGGAGGGGCAAATAAGCTTCTGCTGGGGTGAGTGCCCCTTGGGCTGGGGGACACTGACCCAAGCTGAGGACTGGATGCCCTTTGGAGGTCCCTTCCAACCCAAACCATTCTGTGCCTCTAATGAGGGCAGAGTGTGAGAGGAGGGTGGCCCAGGGGATTTACAGCCCCCCTGTCCCCACCCCAGCTCAGCTGGAGGCAAATGAAGCCTTCCTGGCTCCTTCCCCTTCACATCTTTGCCCCTCCAGCCCCCAGGAGCCCAAGGGCTGTGTGGTGTCCAGGCTCAGTTGGTGCTTCCCTGCTCTCTTGCAGGCTGGCAGAGGCTCGTGCTGGAGGGTGGAACCAAGCCAAGGAGTGATCCCCCCCGAGGGAGAGGTGGCTGTGGCTGTCATAGCCAGGCTGGCTGACACGGGGCAGTGCCAGGCCGAGGTGCAGCTGCTGGTGGAGCACAGCCATGGCTGTGCCATCCCCCTCCAGGCCCTCGGTGTCGGCACCACCATCGTCCCCGACCGGCCCTTGGCACCCGAGCTCAGCCTGGGCACTCACCTCAGGTAGGGCTCCCCCCAGCTCCTGCTGACAGCAGCAGGGAGCTCTGCACCATCAGGCTGGGCAGACACTGGCACAGGTTGCCCAGGGAGGTGCCCTGGAGCCATTCAAGCTCAGCCTGGCTGTGTCCCTGGGCAGCCTGCTGCAGCTGGAGGTGTCCCTGCTGCCTGCAGGGGGGTGGGCAGGATGCCCTTGGAGGGTCCCTCCCAGCCCAGTGCCAGCTGTGAAGCTGTGAATGTTTTTCCAAGGTGCCTCCCACTGTCAGGCTTCCTGAGCTCCAAGCTAACTCTGCCCTGCTCCACTTCCAAACCATTGCCCCTGGGCCTATCCCCACAGCCCCTTCTGAACAGTCCCTCCCCAGCCTGCCTGCAGCTCCCCTGCAGAGCTTCAGCTGCAGCTCTCAGCTCTCCCTGCAGCCTTCTCTCCTGCAGGCTGCACAGCCCCAACTCTCCCAGCCTGGCCCCACAGCAGAGGTTTTACAGCCCTCTACTCATCCCTCGTCCTGGCACTGCCAGCCCTTGTCCCAAGTCCCTCCCCAGCTCTCCTGGAACCCCTTCAGGTGCTGGAAGGTTGCTCTAAGGTCTCCCTGCAGCCTTCTCTTCTGCAGGCTGCACAGCCCCAACTCTCCCAGCCTGGCCCCACAGGGGAGGTTCTGCAGCCTCTGCTCACCTCTGTGTCCCTGCTCTGGAGCCTCTCCAGCAGGTATTAAGTGCCCAAAGCTGGAGCTCCTCTGTCCACAGCAGCTGAGAGAGATTCTTGATGAAGCTCACCCTTGCTGCATGCAGACAGAGCAGCTGCTGGCTGCTGATAAACCTGGAGGCAGCCAAGGTCTGGCTCTTTGCTGAGGCTTTGAGCAAGGTGAAACCCTTCAGAGGTGGTTCCCCAGCCAGGAGTGTGATCAGATAAACCCCAGCAGGGCGCTGGAGCTGGGCAGCAGCAGCTCTCCTGCCACTTCCCCCCTCTGCTTCTCCTGCAGCCTGGCTCCCTGCTGCTACAGCTTCAAGATAACCAACCGGGGCCGCCGCCCCCAGCAGCTCTTCTGGACCACGGGAGGCTGCTCCCTGCCTGCCCAGCGCCGGCGGCTCCCTGCCGGCAGCACCACCAAGAGCAGAGCTTCCCCCCGAGGCCCCGCGGCTCCCCGCCCTGTGTTTCAGCTTCGGCCAGCGAGGATGGAGCTGAGCCCAGGCCAGACGATGGAGGTGGTGCTGGAAGGCTTCTCCAGCACTCCCCAGGTGAGGTCCCTCACAAGGGCTGAGCTTTCCCCCAGCAGATCACCTCCAATGTGGGCAGCAGGGCAGCAGAGGGGATTCTGCCCCTGGGCTCTGCTCTGCTCACACCTCACCTCCAGTCCTGCCTCCAGCTCTGCTGTCCCCAGCAGAAGGAGGACACAGAGCTGTGGAGTGAGGCCAGAGGAGGCCACAAAGATGCTCCAAGGGCTGGAGCAGCTCTGCTGGGAGGCCAGGCTGAGGGAGCTGGGGGTGTGCAGCCTGCAGAGGAGAAGGCTCCAGGGGGACCTCAGAGCTGCCTGCCAGGACCTGAAGGGATCCTGCAGGAAGGCTGCAGAGGAACTTTTGCTGAGGGTGTCTGAGACAGGCCAAGGGGGAATGGTTTGGAGCTGAGGCAGAGCAGGGTTAGAGTGGAGCTGAGAAAGAAGTTGTTCAGTGTGAGGGAGGTGAGACTCTGGCACAGGCTGCCCAGGGAGGCTGTGGCTGCCTCCTGCCTGGCTGCAAAAACCTCCAGGCAGGAGGCTTCCACCACCTCCCTGGGCAACCTCTGCCAGGCTCTCACCACCCTCCTGGGCAAGAATTTCTTCCTCACATCCAATCTCAATCTCCCCACTTCTACTTTTGCTCCATCCCCCCCACTCCTATCACTCCCTCACACCCTCCAAAGTCCCTCCCCAGCTTTCTTGGAGCCCCCTTCAGATCCTGCAAGGCCACCAGAAGGTCTCCTGGGAGCCTTCTCCTCTCCAGCCTGCACAACCCCAACTCTCTCAGGCTGTCCTCAGAGCAGAGCAGCTCCAGCCCTCTGCTCCTCCTCCTGGCCCTTCTCTGGACACCTTCCAGCCCCTCCAGAGCCTTCCTGGAACAGAGGCTCCAGAACTGGACCCAGAGCTCCAGGTGTGGTCTGAGCAGAGTGGAGCAGAGGGGCAGAATCCCCTCCCTGGCCCTGCTGGCCACACTTCTGCTGCTGCAGCCCAGGCTCTGTTTGGCTCTCTGTTTGGCTGACTGCTGGCTCCTGCTGAGCTTCTCCTCCCCCAGCACCCCCAAGGCCTTTCCTTCAGGGCTGCTCTCCAGCCAGTCCCTGCCCAGCCTGTATCAGTGCCTGGCATTGCCCTGAGCCAGCTGCAGAATCTTCTGCCCTGTTTGCTGCCTGGCACAGGAGGCTCTGCAGAGCACCTGGAGACTCTCCCTTGGTGGCAGCTGGGTGGCTGCTGAAATGGAGCTCCTTTCAGTCCCACTCATTGCTGAGTTTCCATCCCTTCCTCATCACCTCCCTGCTTTTGGTTTTAAGGCTTAGGATGTCCTCTCTTCCCCTGCCACCTTGACTTGTCCCTCCCAACCCCAAGGCAGTCAATGATTCAATGTGGAACAGCTCTAGATGAAGCTCCTGCTGCTGCTAATGCTTTGAAAGGGGTTTTAAAGGGCTGCCCCCACAGTAGCTTGAAGAACCTTTGGGTGCTCACCTGGCTGCCTGAGATGAAGCTGTCCCTGTGCAGCTCTGAGCCCCAAAGGCTTTGGCGAAGAGGAGAAGAAGGCACTGAGATGTGGAGCACACTGCTGAGGATGTCTTGCCTGGGTTGTTGGAGGGAGGGGAGCTGTGAGCTCAGCTTTGCCTGCCTGGCTCCTGCACTCAGCCTGGGAGCAGGCTCTCCACCTTCCTTGGGTCCTGAGAACTGAATGCTCCTCAGGCTGACCAAGAGCTCAGGTCCCTGCTGTGCAAGTGCAGCACAAATGGTTTGGAAGGCTGCAGGCTGAGAGGGGGAGTCAGGTTGTGGTGGGGTACCAGAGAGGGAGGAATGAAGGCAATCACCTGGGGAAGTGGAAGCAGGAGTGGTCAGGAGAGCATCTGGGCTGTGAGCTCAGCCAGCCTGAGCAGAAGGCTGCCTGGGAAAGGAACTCTGTCCTGAGCAGCTTTCTGTTCAGAGCAGCTCTGGGCAGGGGGCACCGAGGAGGGAGTCAGCCCTGCAGTACCTGGAGGCAGGCTGGCAGGGGGGTGGGGAAGGGAGCTCTGGGGATCCCCCTGCTCCAGCAGCCCCCAGGTGCCAGATGGCTTCTCCCTGCAGGTGGTGAGAGAGCAGCTGCTGTGCCATGCTGTGGTGGGCAGGGAGGCCAGGAGGACCCAGATCATGCAGGTGGCCATCAGCTGCCAGTTCATTGCTCCTGCCCTGCAGATGTCCTCCACAGCAGTCATGTTCCGGGTGGAGAAGGTGAGTCCCTGGCACTGCAGCCCTGCCTGCTGGCTGGAGGCTGTGGGGTGGAGGGGAAAAAGCTTCTCCTGTGTCCACGAATCATAGGATCATAGAACTGTCAGAGCTGGAAGGGAGCTCAAGGCTCAGCCAGCTCCAACCCCCTGCCATGCCCAGGGACACCTCACACCACAGCAGGTTGCTCACAGCCACCTCCAGCCTGGCTGCAAAAACCTCCAGGCAGGAGGCTTCCACCACCTCCCTGGGCAACCTCTGCCAGGCTCTCACCACCCTCCTGGCCAAGAATTTCTTCCTCACATCCAATCTCAATCTCCCCACTTCTAGTTTTATTCCCACACCCCCACTCCTATCCCTCCCTGACACCCTCCAAAGTCCCTCCCCAGCTTTCTTGGAGCCCCCTTCAGATCCTGCAAGGCCACCAGAAGGTCTCCTGGGAGCCTTCTCCTCTCCAGCCTGCACAACCCCAACTCTCTCAGGCTGTCCTCAGAGCAGAGCAGCTCCAGCCCTCTGCTCCTCCTCCTGGCCCTTCTCTGGACACCTTCCAGCCCCTCCAGAGCCTTCCTGGAGCAGAAGGGAGGGGAGGGGATCTTTGTGAAGCTTCGTTTCTTGGCCCAGGAACTGATGGCATCGTTTTGCAAGTCAAAGGGAGCTGAGTGCTCCCTGGGGGCTGAAGGGTTGGCAGTACAGCAGGAGGGGAAGTTGCTCCATGGCCACTGGAGGTTGTTTTTCCCTTCTGTCCCATTTTGTAGGCACCAGGTGATGTCCTGAGCCCTCAGTACCAGCCTCTCTCTTTGAAGAACATCTCCTCCCTACCACTCAGCATCATCCTGGCCTTGGAGCAACCTTTCTCAATCTCTGATGTGGATCTGCTGCCCTTCCCTGGTCAGGTGAGCAGCCCTGGGCCTTGCTGCTGGTGGGGTGTGAAGAGGGAGCAGCGTGGTGGTGCCTTTCTGTTGGGAAGTCCTCCAGGAGAGAGGTTCATTCAGTAGGCAGCAGGGGACTGGCCTGAACTAAATCAGATTCAAAACAAGCTGCTGGAGGCAAGAAGGTATCAGCGAACTGGGAATGGAATCATGGAATTGTTTTGGTTGGAAGAGACCTTTCAGACCATCAGATCCAGCTGTTCACTCAATACTGCCAGGGCACCACCAAGCCACAGCCCTCAGCACCACATCTCCACAGCTTTGAAACCCCCTCCAGGGATGGGGACTCTATACTGCCCTGGGCAGCCTAGGCCAGGCCTTGACAACCCATCTGGGGAAGGAATTGTTCCTCATGGCCAACCTAAACCTCCCCTGAGGGCAGCTTAAGGCCCTCTTGTCCTCCCAGTTATTCCTTGCTAGAAGAATCCAGCTCCCACCCTGCTACAGCAGGTTCTAAGACATGAGGAGAAGGCACCAAGCAACTAGGTCTGGGCAAGCCTTGGAGTAAAATTGTCTCCTGGAAACCATCCCAGCAGCCTCCCTCAGATGTCTGTCTGCTCCTCAAGAGCAGCTTAATCCCTTCAAGGGCAGCCCTGCCTTTGGGAGGGCTGAGGAGGTTCCTCCAGCCACTGCCTGCCCCCTGCCCCGTTGCCAGTGCCAGGTGTTGGGCACAGGCTCTGCCAGACACTTGTTGTGGGCATGGGCACCTCTCCTGTGCCAGGGGAGGCTGCAGTGCCCTGTCCCCTGTGCTGTGAGGAGCAGGGAGTGCCTCTGGAGTCAGGGCAACTGGCCCTGGCCTGCCAGGGTGCTGCTTTGGGTGAGGATTGGGGGCTGAAGCCTGAGGTGGGGTGGGACAGCAGTGGGGCTGGCAGCCAGGTGCAGTCTGGGAAGACAATGAAGGCAGAGCTGAAGGTCAGCTTGGGGTCACCCTTTGAGCATTGCCATACACAGGAAGGCTCTGGAGGGGCTGGAAGTGTCCAGAGAAGGGCCAGGAGGAGGAGCAGAGGGCTGGAGCTGCTCTGCTCTGAGGACAGCCTGAGAGAGTTGGGGTTGTGCAGGCTGGAGAGGAGAAGGCTCCCAGGAGACCTTCTGGTGGCCTTGCAGGATCTGAAGGGGGCTCCAAGAAAGCTGGGGAGGGACTTTGGAGAGTGTGAGGGAGTGATAGGAGTGGGGGGGATGGAGCAAAAGTAGAAGTGGGGAGATTAAGATTGGATGTGAGGAAGAAATTCTTGGCCAGGAGGGTGGTGAGAGCCTGGCAGAGGTTGCCCAGGGAGGTGGTGGAAGCCTCCTGCCTGGAGGTTTTTGCAGCCAGGCTGGAGGTGGCTGTGAGCAACCTGCTGTGGTGTGAGGTGTCCCTGCCCATGGCAGGGGGGTTGGAGCTGGCTGAGCCTTGAGCTCCCTTCCAACCCTGACATTTTGATTCTCTGATTCTATTTGAACCACTGAGAGCTAGAGGTTGGAAGGGACTTTTCAAGCTCACCCAGTCCAAGCTCCCTGCACTCAGCAGGGACATCTGCAGCCAGAGCAGGTTGATCACAAGCCCAAACAACCTGACCTGGAATAGGTCCAGGGATAAGAACTGGATGAGCCTTGATGTCCCTTCCAAGCCTGACAGCTCTGTGATTCTGTGTTTCATGCCATGAGCCCTTGGGATGTCATCTCATGGGTGCTGGATGCTCTTCATCTCTTTGCAGCCCATGAAGCTGGAGGCAGGGGAGGAACTTCACCTCTGCATCAGCTTTAACCCTGCTTATTCAGAGGGTTTGAGTACCTGGCAAGTGGAGCAGGCTCTGAGGATCCAGTTCCTTGAGCACCCTCACAAGGAGCAGGTGATGGTGCGGGGAGAAGTCTACTTCCCCAACCTGCACTTCCAGACCATGGCTGTGGACTTTGGCTGCATCCTGAATGACACCGAAGCTGTGCAGAGCCTGGAGATGACCAACTGCAGCCCACTGCCTGTCCACTACTGCTGGCTGCTGCTGCCACCACCCAGGAGGAGGTAAGGTCACCTCTGCCCTCTCCTTCAAGCACTTCTCCTTGCTGTTGTCCTGCCTGTGCTTTGCACAGCCCAAGTTGTTGCCCTGGGCCCTGACCAATTGGGGAGGGACTTTGGAGGGTGTGAGGGAGTGATAGGACTGGGGGGATGGAGCAAAAGTAGAAGTGGGGAGATTGAGATTGGATGTGAGGAAGAAATTCTTGGCCAGGAGGGTGGTGAGAGCCTGGCAGAGGTTGCCCAGGGAGGTGGTGGAAGCCTCCTGCCTGGAGGTTTTTGCAGCCAGGCTGGAGGTGGCTGTGAGCAACCTGCTGTGGTGTGAGGTGTCCCTGCCCATGGCAAGGGGGTTGGAGCTGGCTGAGCCTTGAGCTCCCTTCCAACCCTGACAGTTCTGTGATTCTATGACCCTGCTCTGGTTGCAGCTGTGCCTCTCCCCTGCAGGGGGATGGTGCTGAACAAGGTGACCTTGCAAGGTCCCTTCCAGCCCACCCCATTCCCTGATTCTGTGACCCCAGCTTGTGTGGATGTCTCAGAGCTGGAGCTGCTCTGTCCCTCTTTCCCAAATGGCTTCCAGCTCCTGCCTGTCTCCTGCCAGGGCTGACACACTGATGCCCTCTCCCTGCCAGCTGCTGAAGACACAGCTCTGCTTGGTGCCAGCCTGGCAGCATCCTCCCTGCTGCCAGCTTGGCAGGGCTGCAGTGAGGGCTGAAGGCCCCAAGTGGCAGGACCTGTGCCACTCAGCAGCTCCTCCCTGCAGAGTGGTTTTTAAGGCCAGGCTGGATGTGGCTCTGAGCAACCTGAGCTGGTGGGAAGTGTCCCTGCCCATGGCAGGGGGCTTGGAACTGGCTGAGCCTTGAGCTCCCTTCCAAGCCAACCCATTCTGTGGTTCTGTCAACACCTCCTCCAGCTGTGCTCAGGCAGTAGGTGTCCTTGGGCTGGGGGATCCCCAGAGCTCCCTTCCCCACCCCCCTGCCAGCCTGCCTCCAGGTACTGCAGGGCTGACTCCCTCCTCGGTGCCCCCTGCCCAGAGCTGCTCTGAACAGAAAGCTGCTCAGGACAGAGTTCCTTTCCCAGGCAGCCTTCTGCTCAGGCTGGCTGAGCTCACAGCCCAGATGCTCTCCTGACCACTCCTGCTTCCACTTCCCCAGGTGATTGCCTTCATTCCTCCCTCTCTGGTACCCCACCACAACCTGACTCCCCCTCTCAGCCTGCAGCCTTCCAAACCATTTGTGACCTCCAGAGGTCCCTTCCACCCCTCCCCATCCTGGGATCCTGGGATCCTGTGTGCTGCTGGCCCAGGCTCTTGCAGCTGCTTTGCTGCAGCCCATTCTGGTTGTCCTGGGAGGCAAAGCTGGTGTGGGAAACTGCCTTGGCAGAGCTTTGTGGCCTGGGGCTGACATCACCTTGGAGATGCTTTTCATCCCTTCACCTGCAGGTCACAGCCACACAGCAGCTGCTGAGTGGTTCACAGTGCCCCAGCAGGTTGTGCTGCAGCCATGGGAGCTTGGTTGGGAGTACTGGGGGCTGAACACCCATGGGAGCAGGGCCAGGCAGTGCTGGGCTGTGGTTTCCAAGGCCCAAGAGCAATCTTGGAGGCATGCTGGAGAACATCTGTAACCACAGTTCCAGCTGTTCCTCCCACCCTGGCCTCTCTGCACAGTCCCCAAAAGTCTGCTCTGGACAGTTTTAATTAGAGTAGCAAATGGTTTTTCCATCCTGCCCTAGGGAATGGAGCAGAGTCAGCTGTGGGGCACTGGAGTGCTGCTGTTCCTCATCACAGAGAGCATCAATCAGCAGCTCTGGGGGGGAGCTGGGATCTGCCTCAGGGGAGATGAGCTGCTGGGAATGAGCTGTGGCTGTGGGGAGGCCTTGGAGGACAGGACCTGGGCCCTGGGGTAGCTCTTTCATACCTGGGTCCTAGGAAGGGACAAGAAGTCCTTAGCATAGTCCTGGGGAGGCTCTGAAGGGGAGGACCTGAGCCCTGGGGCAGCTTATTCACTGCTGGGTCCTAGCAAGGGACAAAAATTCCTCAGCATGGTCCTGGGGAGGCTCTGAAGGAGAGGACCTTGGGAAGCTCACTCACAGCTGTGTCCTAGGAAGGGACAAGAAGTCCTTAGCATGGTCCTGGGGAGGCTCTGAAGGACAGGACCTTGGGAAGCTCATTCACTGCTGGGTCCTAGCAAGGGACAAGAAGTCCTTAGCATGGTCCTGGGGAGGCTCTGGAGGAGAAATCTTGGGAAGCTCACTCACAGCAAGGAGCAAGAAGTCCTTAGCATGGTCCTTCCTGGTGTGTGGCACCTTCAAGAACAGAGCCTAAAAGGCAGAGGAACATCTGCAGGGGCAGGTGGTGGGAGGTGGGCAGGGAAGGAAGGAGGAGTGGAGCTGTGAGCTCTGCTTGGAGGCCTCTGGCATCTCCTGGTGACTTAGACTGGGCTTTAATTAGCAGCTTAAAGGGGGGAACTGTGGGTTGGATGCTGGAGCAATGCTGCAGACATTTCCTGACAGCAGAGAAAGCAGAGATTACAGCAGAGCCTGGGTGGGATTCATCCCCTCTGGGGGCTGCTCCTGGGCCAGGCTGTCCTTACCCTGCTGTGATGTTAGAGCCAGGGGAGGGGTTTGGGTAGCTGAGTGCTGGATCAGTTCCCAGCTGTTGGTGACCCTGTCCCCACCTACATTGACTTGGCTGGGCCTGAGCCTGCAGGACCTTCCAGCTGGTGCTGAGCCACCCAACTCTGCTGAGATGGTAGCAGTTGAGGGTCCTGAGCATCTGGCAGGATGGCACCTCTGCTTCAGAGGGCCTGGCACAGCCCCTTGGCTGGCTCCTTGGCACTGGGTGTGTGGGTGGGGGGGGGGTTTGCCAGCTCCCTGTGCTGCTCTGCATGTTCATAGCCAGCAGGGCCAGGGAGGGGATTCTGCCCCTCTGCTCCACTCTGCTCAGACCACACCTGGAGCTCTGGGTCCAGTGCTGGAGCCTCTGTTCCAGGAAGGCTCTGGAGGTGCTGGAAGGTGTCCAGAGAAGGGCCAGGAGGAGGAGCAGAGGGCTGGAGCTGCTCTGCTCTGAGGACAGCCTGAGAGAGTTGGGGTTGTGCAGGCTGGAGAGGAGAAGGCTCCCAGGAGACCTTCTGGTGGCCTTGCAGGATCTGAAGGGGGCTCCAAGAAAGCTGGGGAGGGACTTTGGAGGGTGTGAGGGAGTGACAGGACTGGGGGGGATGGAGCAAAAGTAGAAGTGGGGAGATTGAGATTGGATGTGAGGAAGAAATTCTTGCCCAGGAGGGTGGTGAGAGCCTGGCAGAGGTTGCCCAGGGAGGTGGTGGAAGCCTCCTGCCTGGAGGTTTTTGCAGCCAGGCTGGAGGTGGCTGTGAGCAACCTGCTGTGGTGTGAGGTGTCCCTGCCCATGGCAGGGGGTTGGAGCTGGATGAGCCTTGAGCTCCCTTCCAGCCCTGACAATTCTCTGTTTGTATGAAGCAGCAGTGAAGTGCCCCTGGGGCCCTCAGCAGCCTCCATGTGGTTGCCTGTGACAGAGCTGGCAAGGGAGAAGATCTCCAAGCTGTTGACACCTCCAATGGGTGACTAAGGACTGGACAGCAGGGCAGATACTAATCCTGGCCCACATGAAGCACTGGGGGCACTGGGAATGATCAGGTGAAACTGCTGAGGCTGGCATGGAGGGCACCAAACATTCAGGTCTCATGAGTGGCAGAATGGAAGGGGTTGGAAGGGACCTCCAGATTCCAAACCCCTGCAAAGCAGGGGGAAGGTGAGATCACCAGGATTGGAGCACCCAGCCACCTACCCTTGCACCCAGGCATCTAACCAAGCATCAGAGAGCCTCAGCAGCACCCAGGCAGCTTTGCCTTGGCCAGGAGAGAAGCCCTAAAGATGTTGCTTCTCTGCAGGAGAAGACTCTGTGCTCCCTTCAGGGCTTTGCTTCTCTTCTGGCTGTGCTTAGGTCTTTTGGGTTGCTTCTGATCATAAAGAATCATGGAATGGTTTGGGCTGAAAGGCATCTTTGAAGGTTATCCAACCTCCCCTGCAGGCAGCAGGTTGCTCCAGGTTTCCTCCAGCCTGGCCTGGAACACCCCCAAGGGGGAGGCAGCCACAGGGCCCAGCCACATCTCCTGGGGCAACACTTGAGCAGCAGCCAGCTTAAGGATGATCCCCAGATGGAGCCTGTCCCTTGGGACTGGGTCAGAGGCCTCATTCTGCCTTGCTCAGCAGGACCTGGGACCACACTCCCATGAGGACCATGCTGACAGTTCATGGAAGGAGATTTTGCTCTGTCCTTCTGGGTGTTAGAATCATAGAACCATAGAATGGTTGAGGTTGGAAAGGACCTCAGAGATCATCTGCTCCAAGCTCCCCACCATGGGCAGGGGCAGCTCTCAGCCAGGCTCAGCTGCTCCAGGCCTCATCCAGCCTGGCCTTGAGCACCCCCAGGCAGGAGGCAGCCACAGCCTCCCTGGGCAGCCTGTGCCAGAGTCTCACCTCCCTCACACTGAACAACTTCTTCCTCAGCTCCACTCTAACCCTGCTCTGCCTCAGCTCCAAACCATTCCCCCTTGGCCTGGCTCTAGACCCCCTCAGCAAAAGTTTCTCTGCAGCCTTCCTGCAGGATCCCTTCAGGTCCTGGCAGGCAGCTCTGAGGTCCCCCTGGAGCCTTCTCCTCTGCAGGCTGCACACCCCCAGCTCCCTCAGCCTGGCCTCCCAGCAGAGCTGCTCCAGCCCTTGGAGCATCTTTGTGGCCTCCTCTGGCCTCACTCCACAGCTCTGTGTCCTCCTTCTGCTGGGGACAGCAGAGCTGGAGGCAGGACTGGAGGTGAGGTGTGAGCAGAGCAGAGCCCAGGGGCAGAATCCCCTCTGCTGCCCTGCTGCCCACACTCCTCTGGCTGGGCTGCACTCCTCAGGGCTGCCTGCTGGGCTGCAGGAGGGCACTGCTGGCTCCTGGGGAGGTCCCTCCTGGGCATCTGATCTCTGCTGCTTTGCCCCATGCCAACCTGAGGAGGGTTCCTGCTTTGGTGGGAGGTTAGTTGCCCCCCAGGGCTGTGGCTGTACCTCCTGGGGGGTCCCTGGGGGCTCGGGGAAGGATGCTGCACCTGCAGGGACCATGCAGTGGGGAAGCAGCCTCAGCACTGCTGAAGTCTTGCAGTCAGTGCCTTGGGTGGTGGCTTCTGGCTTATGTCCCTGGTGCTGGCAGTGGCTGCAGGGAGCTCAGGCCTCCCTGGTGGGGTTTGGAGGTGACAGTTGTGATGCTGGTGGCTGTGTCCCAGGCTGAGCTGGCAGAGTCCCACTCATCCTGTGTGAATCTTCCCCTGCTGAGGTGGTGTGACTTCAAGCTCCTCTATTTTGGGAGGTGGGTGTGGGGAGCTCTGTCCCCAGCAGCCTCAGAAAGCAGGAGGCAGGCTGAGAGCTCTTTGTGTGGGATCTCAGAGCCTGGGGGTGGTGGCAGACACGAGGTGACAGCCCCAGGTGCCACCAAGCAGCTGCTGGAGCAGGTCCCTGCTCACAGCGAGGTTCTCTTCCAGGTGCAGCCTCCCAGCTCCCAAATCCTTCATCCAAGCCCAAGCAGCACAGGAGGAGGCAGCCTGCTCAGAGTGCTCAGCATCTGCAGGGAGCTGCTCCCACGAGGGGGATGTGGAGGAGCCAGCCCAAGGCCTGGCAGCAGCAGGGGATCCTGCCCAGGAGCCAGCAGGTGCAGATGACTCCCTGGAAGCAAAGGTAGATCTTCTGGAATACACCTCCCAGTCTGGCACCAAAAAGCCTGGAATCCCTGGATCCCAGCAGGGGGAGGGCTGGAAGGGAGCTCTGGGGATGCCCCAGCCCAAGCCCCCTGCTCCAGCAGGGCACCCACAGCAGCTTGCCCAGCAGCACAATGCCCAGGGGGGGTTGGAAGCTCTCCACACAAGGACACTCCACAACCTCTCTGGGCAGCCTGCTCCAGGCCTCCACCCTCACACCAAACAACTTTCTCCTCCTGCTCAGATGGAACCTCCTGGGTGCCAGTCTGTGCCCTCTGCCCCTTGGCCTGTCCCTGGGCACCACTGAGCAGAGCCTGGCCCCAGCCTCTTGCCCCCCACAGCTCCTTCAGCTCTTGCTGAGCATTGCTCAGCTCCCCTCTGGGGCTGCTCTTCTGCAGGCTCTCAGCCCCAGGGCTCTCAGCCTTTGCTCCTCACAGAGCTGCTCCAGGCCCCTCAGCAGCTTTGCAGCCTCCCCTGGACTCTCTCCAGCAGATCCCTGTCCCTCTGGAACTGGGGAGCCCAGAACTGGGCACAGGCCTCCAGGTGTGGCCTCACTGGGGCAGAGCAGAGGGGGAGGAGAACCTCCCTGGCCCTGCTGGCCAGAACCTTCACATCTCATTCACCCTGGCACTAATCAAGTGGTGGAGAGGACATCTGAGAGTAGCTTCTCCTGTAGCATCTGGAGAGGCAGCAGAGTGCAAATCAGGGAGTGAGGAGCATCAGGAGGCAGAGCAGCTGGGATGGAATCACCCCCCCGGGGCTGGAGTCCCCACTCCCCTCCCCCAGCTCCAAGGACTTCTCAGCTCAGGCCCTGGTGTGGTTCTCCAGGCAGTAAGAAAGGTTTTCAAGCCAAGCTGTGAGGCAGAGAGAATTATTCTTGCTGCCAGGAGACCTCCCAGGTGACTTGCATGTGGTGCATTAATTAATGCATCAATTAATTGGGGAGGCTGGGAGAAGGCTTCTCCCCTGGCCTCTCCCCCCTGCCGAGCAGAGCCCCACAGCTGTGGGATGAGCTCAGGAGGAGTTTTTGCCTCTGTGCTGGAGGCAAGGGCCCCTTCCAGCCACAGCTGCACTTTGCCCCAGGCCATGGCAGCTCTTCTGCTTCCCTCCCTCTCCCTGCTCACCCTCTCCTCCTCTCCTCCTCTCCTCCCCACCCCAGGTGTTCGATGTGCTGCCACTGCACGGGCTGCTGCAGCCAGGCCAGAGCCAGCAGGTCACCTTCAGCTTCTTTGGCCACCCCAACATTGTGGCCTGTGCCACAGCCCTCTGCAGGGTGCAGGGAGGCCCCAGCTACGAGGTCAGGCTGAGTGGGGAGGCCTCACTCATCAGCTACCTCCTGGACCCCACAGAGCTGGACGTCGGGCTGCAGGTACTGCAAGGTTCTCCCTCACCTGCAGCCATGGCTGCTGGGGGCTGCTCCCCCTCTAGCTCCAGGGCCAGCTGCTGTGCTGGGCTCCATGGGCTGGAAGCACAACCTTTGGGTGATGCATTCTGCTTCCAAGCTGGCTTGGAATGCTCGTCTCCCCCCAGCAAAGCTGGGCAGTCCTCCTCTCCAAGGTGCCAGAGGTGGTCCCCAGAGGGCTGTGCCCTCCAGCAGCCATCTGCTGGTCTGCTCCTAAAGCCTGAGCTGCAGGGGAGCTGCTCTTGGCTCATCAACAGCACAAAGCCAAGAGGACGTTCCCTGGAGCTTGCCAGCCACTGGAGCTGGGGGGGATGTCCCAGGGTCACCCCCACTGCACCTTTCAGCTCACCCCCCCAGGTGGTTCCAGCTGTTGGCCCTGTGCTTGTTGCTCTGTCTCCCTTGTGGCTGTCCCTGCAAGCTCTGGCAGGTGCCTTTGTCACCTCTGGGATGCCTTGATGGCCACCTGCCCTGCTCCAGCCAAGGGTTTGATGCCACCTTGGGGTGCAGAGAGCTCTCTGCTCTCATGCCTGGTGCCCAGAGGGTTGGTGCTGCCCCTCTGCATGGATGCCACAAAGCTCAGGTCCAAGAGGTCCCAGGTGGAGCTGGGAGGATCAGGTGCCTGCCTCTCCTCTGCTGCTCTGCCCCTCTTTGCTCCTCTCCCAGTGCCAGCTGCAGGAGATGCCCAGTGGCAGGCCTGTGTCTAACTGCCCACTCCTCTCTCCTCCCTGCAGCTGTGTGATGTGGTGATGGAGGCAGAGGTGACCCTGCAGAACAGAGGGAAGCTGCCCTTCACCTTCGTGGTGCTGAGCCCCAGCAGGGCAACTGCCCACAGCCCCCTGCCTGGTGTGCCCCTGGTGGTGCCCAGCACGGTGAGAACAAGGTGGGGAGGAGGGGAGCACAAGGGACTGCCCCTGGGCCTGTGCCAGGCTGCCTGGGAGGGGGTTGGAGGGGAAAAAAAATGGGGAGAAAAGCAGGAAAGGAGTGACAAATGCCAGGGCTGTGAGCTGGATGTGCTGAGGGTGGTGGAACCACAGAGTCCCTTTGGGTTGGAAGAGACCTTGCAGATCATCCAGACCCACCAGGGCACCACTGACCCATGGCCCTCAGCACCACAGCTCCAAGGCTTTGAAACCCCTCCAGGGCTGGGCACTCCACCACTGCCCTGGGCAGCCTGGGCCAGGCCTTGCTCAACCCTCAAGGGGAAGAAATTGTTCCCCATGGCCAACCTGAACCTGCCCTGGGGCAACCTGAGGCCATTTCCTCTTGTCCTGGGTCACCTCTCCCAGGCTGTGTGAGCAGACTCCTGCCTGCCCCAAGCCAGCACTGGCTAGGAGAGACCTCAGAGCTCTTGCCTGGAAATGAAGCTGCTTTGCCAGGACCTGGAACAGCCTCTTCCTGCCCCTTCACTCCTCCAGCTGTGCCCCTCTGCAGCAGCTTTGGTGGAGCATTGAGGGCAGCAGGGAGGAGCAGGGCTGGGACAATGGAGGAATCTGCAGCACCCCAGCATCCATGGAGCAGAACTAGAAGTGGGTAGACTCAGATTGGATGCTAGAAGTTCTTCACCTTGAGGGTGGGGAGACAGCTCAGAGCTGGGCTCTTGGCTCCACCAGGCCACAGCTGGCCAAAGCAGGGCTTGGGCAAACTCTCCCTTGCGGGCTTGGGTGCAGGGGGGGCTGCAGGGCTCCCCTAGGGCCTTCCCTCTGCTCCTCCATGCTGAGCAGCAGGCCCAGCAGGCTCCAGCTCAGGCAGAAGCTGCTCTGCAGGACAGATCCTGGCTGTGTTTCCCCAGGGGCACTGCTCTGGAAGAGGAGCTTGGATGCTGTAGGAGTTGGTGGTGCAGTCCCTGGGGCTCTGGGGACAGAGCTGGGTGCAGAGTGGTGAAGAGTTCCTGGGGGAAGGCAAATCTTCTGGGCAAGGTCCTGCAGCAGGTTCAGGCTTCTTGGGCTGCAGGCCAGGCTCAGGAGTTGCAGTGGAGGTGCAGTGGACTTGGGGAGCTTCAGATTGGATGTGAGGAAGAAATTCTTGGCCAGGAGGGTGGTGAGAGCCTGGCAGAGGTTGCCCAGGGAGGTGGTGGAAGCCTCCTGCCTGGAGGTTTTTGCAGCCAGGCTGGAGGTGGCTGTGAGCAACCTGCTGTGGTGTGAGGTGTCCCTGCCCATGGCAGGGGGTTGGAGCTGGCTGAGCCTTGAGCTCCCTTCCAGCCCTGCCAGCTCTGTGATTCCATGGCCCTGCTCTGGTTGCAGCTGTGCCTCTCCCCTGCAGGGGGATGGTGCTGAACAAGGTGACCTTGCAAGGTCCCTTCCAGCCCACCCCATTCCCTGATTCTGTGACCCCAGCTTGTGTGGATGTCTCAGAGCTGGAGCTGCTCTGTCCCTCTTTCCCAAATGGCTTCCAGCTCCTGCCTGTCTCCTGCCAGGGCTGACACACTGATGCCCTCTCCCTGCCAGCTGCTGAAGACACAGCTCTGCTTGGTGCCAGCCTGGCAGCATCCTCCCTGCTGCCAGCTTGGCAGGGCTGCAGTGAGGGCTGAAGGCCCCAAGTGGCAGGACCTGTGCCACTCAGCAGCTCCTCCCTGCAGCCTGGAGGAGAGCAGGGAGCTGAAGGTGCATCCCCATGGGCAGTGCCCAGCTGAGGGAGGCTGCAGCTGTGTCCTGTCACCCAGAGCTGGGTGTCTGGCTGCTTGCTTTAGCTCTCAGGATCCCTGGCTAGGTGTGAGCCCAGCTCTGGACTGGCACAGCCCTTCTTCACCCCAGGGAGGAGGTGGCCTGCCCTAGCAACCCCTTCTGCCCTACATCTTCTCCTAGGCTCTGCTCCTCTGTGTCCAGAGCTGTGTTTGTAGCTCAGCATGAGCCAGGGCAGGCTCCTGCACCCTCAGTGCAGCCCCAGGCAGGACATTGGTTGGAGTCCCACTAATGACCCAGGGCCCTCCATACCAGCCTGGAATCCCAGGATCCCAGCATGGTGAGGGCTGGAAGGGACCTCTGGAGCTCACCCAGCCCAAGCCCCCTGCTCCAGCAGGGCACCCACAGCAGCTTGCCCAGCAGCACAATGCCCAGGGGGGGTTGGAAGCTCTCCACACAAGGACACTCCACAACCTCTCTGGGCAGCCTGCTCCAGGCCTCCAGCACCCTCACACCAAACAACTTTCTCCTCCTGCTCAGATGGAGCCTCCTGGCTGCCAGTCTGTGCCCTCTGCCCCTTGGCCTGTCCCTGGGTACCACTGAGCAGAGCCTGGCCCCAGCCTCTTGCCCCCCACAGCTCCTTCAGCTCTTGCTGAGCATTGCTCAGCTCCCCTCTGGGGCTGCTCTTCTGCAGGCTCTCAGCCCCAGGGCTCTCAGCCTTTGCTCCTCCCAGAGCTGCTCCAGGCCCCTCAGCAGCTTTGCAGCCTGCCCTGGGCTCTCTCCAGCACTTCCCTGTCCCTCCTGAGCTGGGGAGCCCAGTGGCCACCAGTGAGCTGCTGTGACAGGAGCTGCTGGCCCTGCAGAGATCAGCAGTTGCACTGAGAGCAGGGGAGGTGCAGTGGAGGTGCAGTGGTGGTGCAGTGAAGGAGCAGTGGAGGTGCAGTGGAGGTGCAGTGGTGGTGCAGTGGAGGTGCAGTGGACTTCTCTGCAGTGGCACAGAAGCTGTGGGCAGTGTCCACTGCTGGGATTCAGCTGTGCTCTAAGGTGCCACTGGGAGTGTGTCTGAGCCATGCCTCCAGCAAACCTCCCCTGGGGCATTCCCTCCCTGAGGCATTCCCTCCCTGGAGCATTCCCTCCCTGGGGCATTCCCTCCCTGGGGCATTCCCTCCCCTGGGTCATTCCCTCCCCGAGGCATTCCCTCCCTGGGGCATTCCCTCCCCGGAGCATTCCCTCCCTGGAGCATTCCCTCCCCTGGGGCATTCCCTCCCCTGGAGCATTCCCTCCCTGAGGCATTCCCTCCCCTGGGTCATTCCCTCCCTGGGTCATTCCCTCCCCTGAGGCATTACCTCCCCTGGGGCATTCCCTCCCTGGGGCATTCCCTCCCCTGGGGCATTCCCTCCCTGGGTCATTCCCTCCCTGGGTCATTCCCTCCCCTGAGGCATTCCCTCCCCTGGGGCATTCCCTCCCCTGGGGCATTCCCTCCCTGGAGCATTCCCTCCCTGAGGCATTCCCTCCCCTGGGTCATTCCCTCCCTGGGTCATTCCCTCCCCTGAGGCATTCCCTCCCCTGGGGCATTCCCTCCCCTGGGGCATTCCCTCCCTGGAGCATTCCCTCCCTGGGGCATTCCCTCCCCTGGAGCATTCCCTCCCTGGGGCATTCCCTCCCTGGGGCATTCCCTCCCCTGGGGCATTCCCTCCCTGGGTCATTCCCTCCCTGGGTCATTCCCTCCCTGGAGCATTCCCTCCCCTGGGGCATTCCCTCCCCTGGGGCATTCCCTCCCTGGAGCATTCCCTCCCTGAGGCATTCCTTCCCCTGGGTCATTCCTTCCCCTGGGTCATTCCCTCCCCTGGGTCATTCCTTCCCCTGGGGCATTCCTTCCCCTGGGGCATTCCCTCCCTGAGGCATTCCCTCCCCTGGGGCATTCCCTCCCCTGGGGCATTCCCTCCCCTGGGGCATTCCCTCCCTCTTCTCTCCTCCTCTGCAGGGCTGCCTTGGAGCTGGCCAGCAGCAGGTGCTGAGAGTCTCCTACCTGCCAGGAGTGCCTGGGGTCTTCTGCAAGACTTTCCAGATCCAAGTGGGTCACCTGGAACCTGCAGCAATCTCCCTGAAGGGAGAGGGAAGCTTTCCCAGGATCTACTTAGACCTGCCCAGGAACATCCAAGGTGAGCCCTGCCTGGCTGCTCCTCAGGATGCTCCTCTGCTTTTTCCCCTGTGCCATACCCCCATGGTCAGCTCCCTCCCATCCCCACCAGGCCTGGAGGTTTCAGGGCTGTCAGACCAGCACTGGTTGCTTCCTGAGGCTCTACAAGTCCAGCACCCATCCTGCAGAGCTTGCAGTGGAGCTGCAGGAGCCCTGCAAAGGTGCTGGGCAGACAGAGAAGCCACCTGTGGGGTTTGCTTGGTTTTATTTTTATCCTTCCTTCAGGAAATGAAAAGTATGAGAAGGTCCTCAAAGAGGTGAAGGAAAAGATGGCAAAGGGCAGTGAGAGAGATGGAGCAATTGTCCTGGGGGAGGCTGCAGCCACAGAGCCACCCCCAGAGGACTTGGACACCATGGTGAGAACAGCTGCTGCCCTGTGTGGCACCTGCCAGCCTCCCCCACCTTGTGCCCCTGGGTCCCCTCACACCTCACAAGAGGCTTCTTGGTGCCCTGCTGACCCTTGGGACCTCCCTGCCCACCCCTAGCATTGCCCCAGGGGTTGTCCAGCTCTGGTAGTCGTCCCTCCTGTAGGTGCAGGAGCTCCCTGACTGCCCCAGGTGCAGGCCCTGCAGATCAGGGGCTTGAGTGGATGGTCCCCCAATACCTCCCTGGGGTGTTGGCTCCAGAGCTTGGCAGCAGCAGCCTGAGCTGGGCCTGGGAGGGTGCTCTCAGTGCCCATCTCCAGGAGGCACCAACTCTCTCCTGGTCTCCTTTCCAAGAGGCCTTCTCTCCAAGCTGCTTTGGCACTGCCTGGGAGCAGGCAAATGCTTGGAGCTCTGGATGGTTCCTGGCTCATCCCATCTGTTTCTGGCCAGATCAGCTCTGAGAGCAGTGCCTGGGCAGGGGAAGGTGCTGGGGTTGGGAGCTCTGCAGATAAGGTCCTGCCAAAGAGAGCTGGAGGGGTCCCAGGCAGTGAGGCAGGAGGACTCCATCAGCCCCTCAGCAAGAGCAGGCTGGGATCAGACACAAGCCCCTGCCCTGGGAAGGAGCTTTGCTGAGCAGCCTCTGTCCTTCCTTGCCTCAGCTGGAGCCTGGGCTGCAGATGCAGCTGGAGGACATCCTGATCAGGCAGCACCTCCTGGAGCAGCAGCAAACTGGGGCCTGGAGCACCCCAGAGGGAGCTGCTCCTGAGCACTGTGCCCCACAGAGGCTTCTCAAGTGAGTAGAGACATCCCCAGACACCCCCAGAGGCTCTGGGGGTGACACCAGCACTGAGCCCTGCTCCTCAGAGCTGCTGGGGCCTGCACAGCTGCTGGGGACATCAGAGAGGGTTTGGTCCTGAGAGGTGCTGGGGACATCAGAGAGGGTTTGGTCCTGAGAGGTGCTGGGGACATCAGAGAGGGTTTGGTCCTGAGAGGTGCTGGGGACATCAGAGAGGGTTTGGTCCTGAGCTGCTGGGGACATCAGAGAGGGTTTGGTCCTGAGAGGTGCTGGGGACATCAGAGAGGGTTTGCAGATGAAGTTGTTAGGACATCAGGAAGGGTTTGCTGCTGAGGGCTGTGCCATGCTGCCAGCTGAGTGTTCCCACAGTGCCAGCCCGAGCTTTGGAGGTGCTCAGCTCCCCACAGATGCTGAGGGTCCAGTGCAGACCATCAGGTCCCTCCAGACAGCACAGACCCCATCCTTGCTGAGCAGCTCTGCCAGAGGCAGCTCAGAGCTGGGCTCTTGGCTCCACCAGGCCACAGCTGGCCAAAGCAGGGCTTGGGCAAACTCTCCCTTGGGGGCTTGGGTGCAGGGGGGGCTGCAGGGCTCCCCTAGGGCCTTCCCTCTGCTCCTCCATGCTGAGCAGCAGGCCCAGCAGGCTCCAGCTCAGGCAGAAGCTGCTCTGCAGGACAGATCCTGGCTGTGTTTCCCCAGGGGCACTGCTCTGGAAGAGGAGCTTGGATGCTGTAGGAGTTGGTGGTGCAGTCCCTGGGGCTCTGGGGACAGAGCTGGGTGCAGAGTGGTGAAGAGTTCCTGGGGGAGGGCAAATCTTCTGGGCAAGGTCCTGCAGCAGGTTCAGGCTTCTTGGGCTGCAGACCAGGCTCAGGAGTTGCAGTGGAGGTGCAGTGGACTTGGGGAGCTTCAGATTGGATGTGAGGAAGAAATTCTTGGCCAGGAGGGTGGTGAGAGCCTGGCAGAGGTTGCCCAGGGAGGTGGTGGAAGCCTCCTGCCTGGAGGTTTTTGCAGCCAGGCTGGAGGTGGCTGTGAGCAACCTGCTGTGGTGTGAGGTGTCCCTGCCCATGGCAGGGGGGTTGGAGCTGGCTGAGCCTTGAGCTCCCTCCCAGCCCTGACAGCTCTGTGATTCTGTGACTTCTCTCTCTGGCACAGGAGCTGAGGGCAGTGTGTGGCACAGGAGCTGAGGGCAGTGTGGCACAGGAGCTGAGGGCAGTGTGTGGCACAGGAACTGAGGGCAGTGTGGCACAGGAGCTGAGGGCAGTGTGTGGCACAGGAACTGAGGGCAGTGTGGCACAGGAGCTGAGGGCAGTGTGGCACAGGAACTGAGGGCAGTGTGGCACAGGAGCTGAGGGCAGTGTGTGGCACAGGATCTGAGGGCAGTGTGGCACAGGAGCTGAGGGCAGTGTGTGGCACAGGAGCTGAGGGCAGTGTGTGGCACAGGAGCTGAGGGCAGTGTGGCACAGGAGCTGAGGGCAGTGTGTGGCACAGGAGCTGAGGGCAGTGTGGCACAGGAACTGAGGGCACTGTGGCAGAGGAGCTGAGGGCAGTGTGTGGCACAGGAGCTGAGGGCAGTGTGGCACAGGAACTGAGGGCAGTGTGGCACAGGAGCTGAGGGCAGTGTGGCACAGGAACTGAGGGCAGAGTGGCACAGGAGCTGAGGGCAGTGTGGCACAGGAACTGAGGGCAGTGTGGCACAGGAGCTGAGGGCAGTGTGTGGCACAGGAACTGAGGGCAGTGTGGCACAGGAGCTGAGGGCAGTGTGGCACAGGAGCTGAGGGCAGTGTGTGGCACAGGAACTGAGGGCAGTGTGTGGCACAGGAGCTGAGGGCAGTGTGGCACAGGAACTGAGGGCAGTGTGGCACAGGAGCTGAGGGCAGTGTGGCAGAGGAGCTGAGGGCAGTGTGGCAGAGGAGCTGAGGGCAGTGTGGCACAGGAGCTGAGGGCAGTGTGGCAGAGGAGCTGAGGGCAGTGTGTGGCAGAGGAGCTGAGGGCAGTGTGGCAGAGGAGCTGAGGGCAGTGTGGCACAGGAACTGAGGGCAGTGTGGCACAGGAGCTGAGGGCAGTGTGGCACAGGAACTGAGGGCAGTGTGTGGCACAGGAGCTGAGGGCAGTGTGGCACAGGAGCTGAGGGCAGTGTGGCACAGCAGCTGAGGGCAGTGTGGCACAGGAGCTGAGGGCAGTGTGTGGCACAGGAACTGAGGGCAGTGTGGCACAGCAGCTGAGGGCAGTGTGGCACAGGACCTGAGGGCAGTGTGTGGCACAGGAGCTGAGGGCAGTGTGGCACAGGTACTGAGGGCAGTGTGGCACAGGAGCTGAGGGCAGTGTGGCACAGGAGCTGAGGGCAGTGTGGCACAGGAACTGAGGGCAGTGTGGCACAGGAGCTGAGGGCAGTGTGGCACAGGAACTGAGGGCAGTGTGGCACAGGAGCTGAGGGCAGTGTGGCACAGGAATTGTGGGCAGTGTGGCACAGGAGCTGAGGGCAGTGTGTGGCACAGGAGCTGAGGGCAGTGTGTGGCACAGGAACTGAGGGCAGTGTGGCACAGCAGCTGAGGGCAGTGTGGCACAGGAGCTGAGGGCAGTGTGTGGCACAGGAACTGAGGGCAGTGTGGCACAGGAGCTGAGGGCAGTGTGGCACAGGAGCTGAGGGCAGTGTGGCACAGGAACTGAGGGCAGTGTGTGGCACAGGAGCTGAGGGCAGTGTGGCACAGGATCTGAGGGCAGTGTGGCACAGGAGCTGAGGGCAGTGTGGCACAGGAGCTGAGGGCAGTGTGTGGCACAGGAGCTGAGGGCAGTGTGGCACAGGAGCTGAGGGCAGTGTGGCACAGGAGCTGAGGGCAGTGTGTGGCACAGGAACTGAGGGCAGTGTGGCACAGGAGCTGAGGGCAGTGTGTGGCACCTGAACTGAGGGCAGTGTGGCACAGGAGCTGAGGGCAGTGTGTGGCACAGGAACTGAGGGCAGTGTGGCACAGGAGCTGAGGGCAGTGTGTGGCACAGGAACTGAGGGCAGTGTGGCACAGGAGCTGAGGGCAGTGTGGCACAGGAGCTGAGGGCAGTGTGGCACAGGAGCTGAGGGCAGTGTGTGGCACAGGAACTGAGGGCAGTGTGGCAGAGGAGCTGAGGGCAGTGTGTGGCACAGGAACTGAGGGCAGTGTGGCACAGGAGCTGAGGGCAGTGTGGCACAGGAGCTGAGGGCAGTGTGTGGCACAGGAGCTGAGGGCAGTGTGGCACAGGAGCTGAGGGCAGTGTGGCACAGGAGCTGAGGGCAGTGTGGCACAGGAACTGAGGGCAGTGTGGCAGAGGAGCTGAGGGCAGTGTGGCAGAGGAGCTGAGGGCAGTGTGGCACAGGAGCTGAGGGCAGTGTGGCACAGGAGCTGAGGGCAGTGTGTGGCACAGGAACTGAGGGCAGTGTGGCACAGGAGCTGAGGGCAGTGTGGCACAGGAACTGAGGGCAGTGTGGCACAGGAACTGAGGGCAGTGTGGCACAGGAGCTGAGGGCAGTGTGGCACAGGAACTGAGGGCAGTGTGTGGCACAGGAGCTGAGGGCAGTGTGGCACAGGAGCTGAGGGCAGTGTGTGGCACAGGAGCTGAGGGCAGTGTGTGGCACAGCAGCTGAGGGCAGTGTGGCACAGGAACTGAGGGCAGTGTGTGGCACAGCAGCTGAGGGCAGTGTGGCACAGGAGCTGAGGGCAGTGTGGCACAGGAGCTGAGGGCAGTGTGGCACAGGAACTGAGGGCAGTGTGGCACAGGAGCTGAGGGCAGTGTGTGGCACAGGAACTGAGGGCAGTGTGGCACAGGAACTGAGGGCAGTGTGGCACAGGAGGTGAGGGCAGTGTGGCACAGGAGCTGAGGGCAGTGTGGCACAGGAACTGAGGGCAGTGTGGCACAGGAGCTGAGGGCAGTGTGGCACAGGAACTGAGGGCAGTGTGGCACAGGACCTGAGGGCAGTGTGGCACAGGAGCTGAGGGCAGTGTGTGGCACAGGAACTGAGGGCAGTGTGTGGCACAGGAACTGAGGGCAGTGTGGCAGAGGAGCTGAGGGCAGTGTGGCACAGGAGCTGAGGGCAGTGTGTGGCACAGGAACTGAGGGCAGTGTGGCACAGGAGCTGAGGGCAGTGTGGCACAGCAGCTGAGGGCAGTGTGGCACAGGAGCTGAGTGCAGTGTGTGGCACAGGAACTGAGGGCAGTGTGGCACAGCAGCTGAGGGCAGTGTGGCACAGGAACTGAGGACAGTGTGGCACAGGAACTGCTGGCAGTGTGGCACAGGGGCTGAGGGCAGTGTGGCAGAGGAGCTGAGTGCAGTGTGGCACAGAAACTGAGGACAGTGTGGCACAGGAGCTGAGGGCAGTGTGGCACAGGAGCTGAGGGCAGTGTGTGGCACAGGAGCTGAGGGCAGTGTGTGGCACAGGAGCTGAGGGCAGTGTGGCACAGGAACTGAGGGCAGTGTGGCACAGGAACTGAGGGCAGTGTGTGGCACAGGAACTGAGGGCAGTGTGGCACAGGAGCTGAGGGCAGTGTGGCACAGGAGCTGAGGGCAGTGTGGCACAGGACTGAGGGCAGTGTGGCACAGGAGCTGAGGGCAGTGTGTGGCACAGGAACTGAGGGCAGTGTGGCACAGGAGCTGAGGGCAGTGTGGCACAGGAGCTGAGGGCAGTGTGGCACAGGAGCTGAGGGCAGTGTGTGGCACAGGAACTGAGGGCAGTGTGGCACAGGAGCTGAGGGCAGTGTGGCAGAGGAGCTGAGGGCAGTGTGGCACAGGAACTGAGGGCAGTGTGTGGCACAGGAGCTGAGGGCAGTGTGGCACAGGAACTGAGGGCAGTGTGGCACAGGAGCTGAGGGCAGTGTGGCACAGGAGCTGAGGGCAGTGTGGCACAGGAACTGAGGGCAGTGTGGCACAGGAACTGAGGGCAGTGTGGCACAGGAGCTGAGGGCAGTGTGGCACAGGAGCTGAGGGCAGTGTGTGGCACAGGAACTGAGGGCAGTGTGGCACAGGAGCTGAGGGCAGTGTGTGGCACAGGAGCTGAGGGCAGTGTGGCACAGGAGCTGAGGGCAGTGTGGCACAGGAACTGAGGGCAGTGTGGCACAGGAGCTGAGGTCAGTGTGGCAGAGGAGCTGAGGTCAGTGTGGCACAGGAGCTGAGGGCAGTGTGGCACAGGAGCTGAGGGCAGTGTGGCACACGAACTGAGGGCAGTGTGGCACAGGAGCTGAGGGCAGTGTGGCACAGGAACTGAGGGCAGTGTGGCACAGGAGCTGAGGGCAGTGTGGCACAGGAACTGAGGGCAGTGTGGCAGAGGAGCTGAGGGCAGTGTGGCACAGGAGCTGAGGGCAGTGTGTGGCACAGGAACTGAGGGCAGTGTGGCACAGGAGCTGAGGGCAGTGTGTGGCACAGGAACTGAGGGCAGTGTGGCACAGGAGCTGAGGGCAGTGTGGCACAGGAGCTGAGGGCAGTGTGGCACAGGAACTGAGGGCAGTGGTGGCACAGGAACTGAGGGCAGTGTGGCACAGGAACTGAGGGCAGTGTGTGGCACAGGAGCTGAGGGCAGTGTGTGGCACAGGAACTGAGGGCAGTGTGGCACAGGAGCTGAGGGCAGTGTGTGGCACAGGAACTGAGGGCAGTGTGGCACAGGAGCTGAGGGCAGTGTGTGGCACAGGAACTGAGGGCAGTGTGTGGCACAGGAGCTGAGGGCAGTGTGTGGCACAGGAGCTGAGGGCAGTGTGGCACAGGAGCTGAGGGCAGTGTGTGGCACAGGAACTGAGGGCAGTGTGGCACAGGAGCTGAGGGCAGTGTGGCACAGGAGCTGAGGGCAGTGTGTGGCACAGGAACTGAGGGCAGTGTGGCACAGGAACTGAGGGCAGTGTGGCACAGGAGCTGAGGGCAGTGTGGCACAGGAATTGTGGGCAGTGTGGCACAGGAGCTGAGGGCAGTGTGTGGCACAGGAGCTGAGGGCAGTGTGTGGCACAGGAGCTGAGGGCAGTGTGGCACAGGAGCTGAGGGCAGTGTGGCACAGGAACTGAGGGCAGTGTGGCACAGGAGCTGAGGGCAGTGTGTGGCACAGGAACTGAGGGCAGTGTGGCACAGGAGCTGAGGGCAGTGTGTGGCACAGGAACTGAGGGCAGTGTGGCACAGGAGCTGAGGGCAGTGTGGCAGAGGAGCTGAGGGCAGTGTGTGGCACAGGAACTGAGGGCAGTGTGTGGCACAGGAGCTGAGGGCAGTGTGGCAGAGGAGCTGAGGGCAGTGTGTGGCACAGGAGCTGAGGGCAGTGTGGCACAGGAGCTGAGGGCAGTGTGTGGCACAGGAACTGAGGGCAGTGTGTGGCACAGGAGCTGAGGGCAGTGTGGCACAGGAACTGAGGGCAGTGTGTGGCACAGGAACTGAGGGCAGTGTGGCACAGGAGCTGAGGGCAGTGTGTGGCACAGGAACTGAGGGCAGTGTGGCACAGGAGCTGAGGGCAGTGTGGCACAGGAACTGAGGGCAGTGTGGCACAGGAGCTGAGGGCAGTGTGTGGCACAGGAGCTGAGGGCAGTGTGGCACAGGAGCTGAGGGCAGTGTGGCACAGGAACTGAGGGCAGTGTGGCACAGGAACTGAGGGCAGTGTGTGGCACAGGAACTGAGGGCAGTGTGTGGCACAGGAGCTGAGGGCAGTGTGTGGCACAGGAACTGAGGGCAATGTGGCACAGGATCTGAGGGCAGTGTGTGGCACAGGAACTGAGGGCAGTGTTGCAGAGGAGCTGAGGGCAGTGTGGCAGAGGAGCTGGGGGCAGTGTGGCACAGGAGCTGAGGGCAGTGTGGCACAGGAGCTGAGGGCAGTGTGTGGCACAGGAGCTGAGGGCAGTGTGGCACAGGAGCTGAGGGCAGTGTGGCAGAGGAGCTGAGGGCAGTGTGTGGCACAGGAGCTGAGGGCAGTGTGTGGCAGAGGAGCTGAGGGCAGTGTGGCACAGGAGCTGAGGGCAGTGTGGCACAAGTACTGAGGGCAGTGTGGCACAGGAGCTGAGGGCAGTGTGTGGCACAGGAACTGAGGGCAGTGTGGCACAGGAGCTGAGGGCAGTGTGTGGCACAGGAACTGAGGGCAGTGTGGCACAGGAGCTGAGGGCAGTGTGGCAGAGGAGCTGAGGGCAGTGGTGGCACAGGAGCTGAGGGCAGTGTGTGGCACAGGAACTGAGGGCAGTGTGGCACAGGAGCTGAGGGCAGTGTGGCACAGGAGCTGAGGGCAGTGTTGGCACAGGAGCTGAGGGCAGTGTGGCACAGGAACTGAGGGCAGTGTGGCACAGGAGCTGAGGGCAGTGTGGCACAGGAACTGAGTGCAGTGTGGCACAGGAACTGAGGGCAGTGTGGCACAGGAGCTGAGGGCAGTGTGTGGCACAGGAACTGAGGGCAGTGTGGCACAGGAACTGGGGGCAGTGTGGCAGAGGAGCTGAGGGCAGTGTGGCAGAGGAGCTGGGGGCAGTGTGTGGCACAGGAGCTGAGGGCAGTGTGTGGCACAGGAGCTGAGGGCAGTGTGTGGCACAGGAGCTGAGGGCAGTGTGGCACAGGAGCTGAGGGCAGTGTGGCAGAGGAGCTGAGGGCAGTGTGGCACAGGAGCTGAGGGCAGTGTGTGGCACAGGAACTGAGGGCAGTGTGGCACAGGAACTGAGGGCAGTGTGGCAGAGGAGCTGAGGGCAGTGTGGCACAGGAACTGAGGGCAGTGTGGCACAGGAGCTGAGGGCAGTGTGGCACAGGAACTGAGGGCAGTGTGTGGCACAGGAACTGAGGGCAGTGTGGCACAGGAACTGAGGGCAGTGTGTGGCACAGGAGCTGAGGGCAGTGTGGCACAGGAACTGAGGGCAGTGTGTGGCACAGGAACTGAGGGCAGTGTGGCAGAGGAGCTGAGGGCAGTGTGGCACAGGAACTGAGGGCAGTGTGTGGCACAGGAGCTGAGGGCAGTGTGGCACAGGAGCTGAGGGCAGTGTGGCACAGGAGCTGAGGGCAGTGTGGCACAGGAACTGAGGGCAGTGTGGCACAGGAGCTGAGGGCAGTGTGGCACAGGAACTGAGGGCAGTGTGGCACAGGAGCTGAGGGCAGTGTGGCAGAGGAGCTGAGGGCAGTGTGTGGCACAGGAGCTGAGGGCAGTGTGGCACAGGAGCTGAGGGCAGTGTGGCACAGGAGCTGAGGGCAGTGTGGCACAGGAACTGAGGGCAGTGTGTGGCACAGGAGCTGAGGGCAGTGTGGCACAGGAGCTGAGGGCAGTGTGGCACAGGAACTGAGGGCAGTGTGTGGCACAGGAGCTGAGGGCAGTGTGGCACAGGAGCTGAGGGCAGTGTGTGGCACAGGAGCTGAGGGCAGTGTGGCACAGGAGCTGAGGGCAGTGTGTGGCACAGGAGCTGAGGGCAGTGTGGCACAGGAACTGAGGGCAGTGTGTGGCACAGGAGCTGAGGGCAGTGTGGCACAGGAGCTGAGGGCAGTGTGTGGCACAGGAGCTGAGGGCAGTGTGGCACAGGAACTGAGGGCAGTGTGGCACAGGAGCTGAGGGCAGTGTGGCACAGGAGCTGAGGGCAGTGTGGCACAGGAACTGAGGGCAGTGTGTGGCAGAGGAACTGAGGGCAGTGTGTGGCACAGGAGCTGAGGGCAGTGTGGCACAGGAGCTGAGGGCAGTGTGGCACAGGAGCTGAGGGCAGTGTGGCACAGGAGCTGAGGGCAGTGTGGCACAGGAGCTGAGGGCAGTGTGGCAGAGGAGCTGAGGGCAGTGTGGCACAGGAGCTGAGGGCAGTGTGTGGCACAGGAACTGAGGGCAGTGTGGCACAGGAGCTGAGGGCAGTGTGGCACAGGAACTGAGGGCAGTGTGGCAGAGGAGCTGAGGGCAGTGTGTGGCACAGGAACTGAGGGCAGTGTGGCACAGGAGCTGAGGGCAGTGTGGCAGAGGAGCTGAGGGCAGTGTGTGGCACAGGAGCTGAGGGCAGTGTGGCAGAGGAGCTGAGGGCAGTGTGGCACAGGAACTGAGGGCAGTGTGTGGCACAGGAACTGAGGGCAGTGTGGCACAGGAACTGAGGGCAGTGTGGCACAGGAGCTGAGGGCAGTGTGTGGCACAGGAACTGAGGGCAGTGTGGCACAGGAGCTGAGGGCAGTGTGGCACAGGAGCTGAGGGCAGTGTGTGGCACAGGAGCTGAGGGCAGTGTGGCACAGGAGCTGAGGGCAGTGTGTGGCACAGGAGCTGAGGGCAGTGTGGCACAGGAGCTGAGGGCAGTGTGTGGCACAGGAACTGAGGGCAGTGTGGCACAGGAGCTGAGGGCAGTGTGTGGCAGAGGAGCTGAGGGCAGTGTGGCACAGGAGCTGAGGGCAGTGTGGCACAGGAGCTGAGGGCAGTGTGGCACAGGAGCTGAGGGCAGTGTGGCACAGGAGCTGAGGGCAGTGTGGCACAGGAACTGAGGGCAGTGTGGCACAGGAGCTGAGGGCAGTGTGTGGCACAGGAGCTGAGGGCAGTGTGGCACAGGAGCTGAGGGCAGTGTGTGGCACAGGAACTGAGGGCAGTGTGGCACAGGAACTGAGGGCAGTGTGGCACAGGAGCTGAGGGCAGTGTGGCACAGGAGCTGAGGGCAGTGTGGCACAGGAGCTGAGGGCAGTGTGGCACAGGAGCTGAGGGCAGTGTGTGGCACAGGAGCTGAGGGCAGTGTGGCAAAGAAGCTGAGGGCAGTGTGTGGCACAGGAGCTGAGGGCAGTGTGGCACAGGAACTGAGGGCAGTGTGGCACAGGAGCTGAGGGCAGTGTGGCACAGGAACTGAGGGCAGTGTGGCACAGGAGCTGAGGGCAGTGTGGCACAGGAGCTGAGGGCAGTGTGGCACAGGAGCTGAGGGCAGTGTGGCACAGGAGCTGAGGGCAGTGTGGCACAGGAGCTGAGGGCAGTGTGTGGCACAGGAGCTGAGGGCAGTGTGGCACAGGAGCTGAGGGCAGTGTGGCACAGGAGCTGAGGGCAGAGTGTGGCACAGGAGCTGAGGGCAGTGTGGCACAGGAGCTGAGGGCAGTGTGGCACAGGAGCTGAGGGCAGTGTGGCACAGGAGCTGAGGGCAGTGTGGCACAGGAGCTGAGGGCAGTGTGGCACAGGAGCTGAGGGCAGTGTGTGGCACAGGAGCTGAGGGCAGTGTGGCACAGGAGCTGAGGGCAGTGTGGCACAGGAGCTGAGGGCAGTGTGGCACAGGAGCTGAGGGCAGTGTGGCACAGGAGCTGAGGGCAGTGTGGCACAGGAACTGAGGGCAGTGTGGCACAGGAGCTGAGGGCAGTGTGGCACAGGAGCTGAGGGCAGTGTGGCACAGGAGCTGAGGGCAGTGTGGCACAGGAACTGAGGGCAGTGTGGCACAGGAGCTGAGGGCTGTGTGGCACAGTTGCTGAGGGCAGTGTGTGGCACAGTATCTGAGGGCAGTGTGGCACAGGAACTGAGGGCAGTGTGGCACAGGAGCTGAGGGCAGTGTGGCACAGGAGCTGAGGGCAGTGTGGCACAGGAACTGAGGGCAGTGTGGCACAGGAGCTGAGGGCAGTGTGTGGCACAGGAACTGAGGGCAGTGTGGCACAGGAGCTGAGGGCAGTGTGGCACAGGAACTGAGGGCAGTGTGGCACAGGAGCTGAGGGCAGTGTGGCACAGGAGCTGAGGGCAGTGTGTGGCACAGGAGCTGAGGGCAGTGTGGCAGAGGAGCTGAGGGCAGTGTGGCACAGGAGCTGAGGGCAGTGTGGCACAGGAGCTGAGGGCAGTGTGTGGCAGAGGAGCTGAGGGCAGTGTGGCACAGGAACTGAGGGCAGTGTGGCAGAGGAGCTGAGGGCAGTGTGTGGCACAGGAGCTGAGGGCAGTGTGTGGCACAGGAGCTGAGGGCAGTGTGGCACAGGAGCTGAGGGCAGTGTGGCACAGGAACTGAGGGCAGTGTGGCACAGGAGCTGAGGGCAGTCTGGCACAGGAGCTGAGGGCAGTGTGGCACAGGAGCTGAGGGCAGTGTGGCACAGGAGCTGAGGGCAGTGTGTGGCACAGGAGCTGAGGGCAGTGTGGCACAGGAACTGAGGGCAGTGTGGCACAGGAGCTGAGGGCAGTGTGGCACAGGAGCTGAGGGCAGTGTGTGGCAGAGGAACTGAGGGCAGTGTGGCACAGGAGCTGAGGGCAGTGTGGCACAGGAGCTGAGGGCAGTGTGGCACAGGAGCTGAGGGCAGTGTGGCACAGGAGCTGAGGGCAGTGTGGCACAGGAGCTGAGGGCAGTGTGGCACAGGAACTGAGGGCAGTGTAGCACAGGAGCTGAGGGCAGTGTGTGGCACAGGAGCTGAGGGCAGTGTGGCACAGGAGCTGAGGGCAGTGTGTGGCACAGGAGCTGAGGGCAGTGTGGCACAGGAGCTGAGGGCAGTGTGGCACAGGAGCTGAGGGCAGTGTGGCACAGGAGCTGAGGGCAGTGTGGCACAGGAGCTGAGGGCAGTGTGGCACAGGAGCTGAGGGCAGTGTGGCACAGGAGCTGAGGGCAGTGTGGCACAGGAGCTGAGGGCAGTGTGTGGCACAGGAACTGAGGGCAGTGTGGCACAGGAGCTGAGGGCAGTGTGTGGCACAGGAGCTGAGGGCAGTGTGGCACAGGAGCTGAGGGCAGTGTGGGCACAGGAACTGAGGGCAGTGTGGCACAGGAGCTGTGGGCAGTGTGTGGCACAGGAGCTGAGGGCAGTGTGGCACAGGAGCTGAGGGCAGTGTGGCACAGGAGCTGAGGGCAGTGTGGCACAGGAGCTGAGGGCAGTGTGGCACAGGAGCTGAGGGCAGTGTGGCACAGGAGCTGAGGGCAGTGTGGAACAGGAACTGAGGGCAGTGTGGCACAGGAGCTGAGGGCAGTGTGGCACAGGAGCTGAGGGCAGTGTGTGGCACAGGAACTGAGGGCAGTGTGTGGCACAGGAGCTGAGGGTAGTGTGGCACAGGAGCTGAGGGCAGTGTGTGGCACAGGAACTGAGGGTAGTGTGGCACAGGAACTGAGGGCAGTGTGGCACAGGAACTGAGGGCAGTGTGTGGCACAGGAGCTGAGGGCAGTGTGGCACAGGAGCTGAGGGCAGTGTGTGGCACAGGAACTGAGGGCAGTGTGGCAGAGGAGCTGAGGGCAGTGTGGCACAGGAGCTGAGGGCAGTGTGTGGCACAGGAACTGAGGGCAGTGTGGCACAGGAGCTGAGGGCAGTGTGGCACAGGAACTGAGGACAGTGTGGCACAGGAGCTGAGGGCAGTGTGTGGCAGAGGAGCTGAGGGCAGTGTGGCACAGGAGCTGAGGGCAGTGTGGCACAGGAACTGAGGGCAGTGTGGCACAGGAACTGTGGGCAGTGTGTCTCAGGAGCTGAGGGCAGTGTGTGGCACAGGAGCTGAGGGCAGTGTGGCACAGGAACTGAGGGCAGTGTGGCACAGGACTGAGGGCAGTGTGGCACAGGAGCTGAGGGCAGTGTGGCACAGGAGCTGAGGGCAGTGTGGCACAGGAGCTGAGGGCAGTGTGGCACAGGAGCTGAGGGCAGTGTGGCACAGGAGCTGAGGGCAGTGTGGCACAGGAGCTGAGGGCAGTGTGGCACAGGAACTGAGGGCAGTGTGGCACAGGAGCTGAGGGCAGTGTGGCACAGGAGCTGAGGGCAGTGTGGCACAGGAGCTGAGGGCAGTGTGGCACAGGAACTGAGGGCAGTGTGGCACAGGAGCTGAGGGCAGTGTGGCACAGGAACTGAGGGCAGTGTGGCACAGGAGCTGAGGGCAGTGTGGCACAGGAGCTGAGGGCAGTGTGGCACAGGAGCTGAGGGCAGTGTGGCACAGGACTGAGGGCAGTGTGGCACAGGAGCTGAGGGCAGTGTGGCACAGGAGCTGAGGGCAGTGTGGCACAGGAGCTGAGGGCAGTGTGGCACAGGAGCTGAGGGCAGTGTGTGGCACAGGAGCTGAGGGCAGTGTGGCACAGGAGCTGAGGGCAGTGTGGCACAGGAGCTGAGGGCAGTGTGTGGCACAGGAGCTGAGGGCAGTGTGGCACAGGAGCTGAGGGCAGTGTGGCACAGGAGCTGAGGGCAGTGTGGGCACAGGAGCTGAGGGCAGTGTGGCACAGGAACTGAGGGCAGTGTGGCACAGGAGCTGAGGGCAGTGTGGCACAGGAGCTGAGGGCAGTGTGGCACAGGAGCTGAGGGCAGTGTGGCACAGGAACTGAGGGCAGTGTGGCACAGGAGCTGAGGGCAGTGTGGCACAGGAGCTGAGGGCAGTGTGGCACAGGAACTGAGGGCAGTGTGGCACAGGAACTGAGGGCAGTGTGGCACAGGAACTGAGGGCAGTGTGGCACAGGAACTGAGAGCAATGTGGCACAGGAACTGAGGGCAGTGTGGCACAGGACTGAGGGCAGTGTGGCACAGGAGCTGAGGGCAGTGTGGCACAGGAGCTGAGGGCAGTGTGGCACAGGAGCTGAGGGCAGTGTGTGGCACAGGAGCTGAGGGCAGTGTGGCACAGGAGCTGAGGGCAGTGTGGCACAGGAGCTGAGGGCAGTGTGGCACAGGAGCTGAGGGCAGTGTGTGGCACAGGAGCTGAGGGCAGTGTGTGGCACAGGAGCTGAGGGCAGTGTGGCACAGGAGCTGAGGGCAGTGTGGCACAGGAACTGAGGGCAGTGTGTGGCACAGGATCTGAGGGCAGTGTGGCACAGGAGCTGAGGTCAGTGTGGCACAGGAACTGAGGGCAGTGTGGCAGAGGAGCTGAGGGCAGTGTGGCACAGGAACTGAGGGCAGTGTGGCACAGGAGCTGAGGGCAGTGTGGCACAGGAGCTGAGGGCAGTGTGTGGCACAGGAGCTGAGGGCAGTGTGTGGCACAGGAACTGAGGGCAGTGTGGCACAGGAGCTGAGGGCAGTGTGGCACAGGAGCTGAGGGCAGTGTGTGGTCCAGGAACTGAGGGGAGTGTGGCACAGGAGCTGAGGGCAGTGTGGCACAGGAACTGAGGGCAGTGTGGCAGAGGAGCTGAGGGCAGTGTGGCACAGGAACTGAGGGCAGTGTGGCACAGGAGCTGAGGGCAGTGTGTGGCACAGGAACTGAGGGCAGTGTGGCACAGGAGCTGAGGGCAGTGTGGCACAGGAACTGAGGGCAGTGTGGCACAGGAGCTGAGGGCAGTGTGGCACAAGAACTGAGGGCAGTGTGGCACAGGAGATGAGGGCAGTGTGGCACAGGAACTGAGAGCAATGTGGCACAGGAACTGAGAGCAATGTGGCACAGGAACTGAGGGCAGTGTGTGGCACAGGAGCTGAGGGCAGTGTGGCACAGGAACTGAGGGCAGTGTGGCAGAGGAGGTGAGGGCAGTGTGGCACAGGAGCTGAGGGCAGTGTGGCACAGGAACTGAGGGCAGTGTGGCACAGGAGCTGAGGGCAGTGTGGCACAGGAGCTGAGGTCAGTGTGGCTCAGTTCCAAAGCAGCTCTGAAGCAGGCTCTGGGAGCTCACTGATCCTGGGGCTCTCCCTTCCCTGGCCTTGGGCAGAGTCTTGTCCCCAGGGCTCAGCTGTTGGCTGGCAGGGCCTGGAGCTATGTTTTTGCTCTGCCATCTGCCCCTGGGGGCAGTGTGGCCATGCCAGGCTGTGCATCCAGCAGCTCCCTCCCTGCCTGCCCTCCCTGCAGAGCTTTCCTCCCTGAGCACATCCTGGACTTCGGCTGTGTGGCTCTTGGCAGTGTCCCCACGCACGTGGTGAGGGTCACCAACACAGGGCAGCTGCCTGTGTCCTTCCACATCAAGGCACAGGTCCTGAGTGGCACAGGTGAGTGGTGCTGGGGGGCGGGACCCTCCCTGGGGGCTTGCAAGAGCTGCCCCTGACAGCTCAGCCCCAGCCCCTGTGGCCATGGAGAAGTCTTTTGGCCACCAGGAGCCTTGGTTTCTGCTCTTGGCTGTTCCCTTCCCCTGGTCAAAAACCAGGGATGCTGATAGCTTCCCTTCCCTGCTCCCCTCCCTCCCCCTCCAGCAGATCACTTCCTCATGCCCAGCATTATCCTGTCCTGGGCTGTATCAAGGGAAGTGTGGCCAGCAGGGCCAGGGAGGGGATTCTCCCCCTCTGCTCCACTCTGCTCAGACCACACCTGGAGCTCTGGGTCCAGTTCTGGAGCCTCTGTTCCAGGAAGGCTCTGGAGGGGCTGGAAGGTGTCCAGAGAAGGGCCAGGAGGAGGAGCAGAGGGCTGGAGCTGCTCTGCTCTGAGGACAGCCTGAGAGAGTTGGGGTTGTGCAGGCTGGAGAGGAGAAGGCTCCCAGGAGACCTTCTGGTGGCCTTGCAGGATCTGAAGGGGGCTCCAAGAAAGCTGGGGAGGGACTTTGGAGGGTGTGAGGGAGTGATAGGAGTGGGGGGGATGGAGCAAAAGTAGAAGTGGGGAGATTGAGATTGGATGTGAGGAAGAAATTCTTGCCAGGAGGGTGGTGAGAGCCTGGCAGAGGTTGCCCAGGGAGGTGGTGGAAGCCTCCTGCCTGGAGGTTTTTGCAGCCAGGCTGGAGGTGGCTGTGAGCAACCTGCTGTGGTGTGAGGTGTCCCTGCCCATGGCAGGGGGTTGGAGCTGGCTGAGCCTTGAGCTCCCTTCCAGCCCTGACAGCTCTGTGACTCTGTGATCACCCACTCCCCCACAGACATCAGCATCACCAGGAGTCAGTCACCTAGGAGCAGGTCCCGGCAGGTTCTGTCATTCTAAATTCTCCTCTGCAGTGGTCTGAGAGCCCTTCCGTGGGCTTGCTGGAGCTCCTCAGCTGATGTGTTTGGTTTCCACCCTCTGGGCCTTGGGTTGTGGCTGTGCCAAAGCTTTTCTCCCCCGAGGGAGAGAGGGCAGCAGCTTCTCTGGAGATGCAGAAGCTCCTTCCCAGATCTGCCAGCCAGGGCACCCACATGGCCTTAAGGTGCTGGTGGCACCTCTGGTGGCACCTCTGGTGGGACCTGTGCCTCAGCTGCTTCCTTTCCACCTGCTGAAGGCTTCAGTGTGGACCTGGAGCGCGTGAAGCAGCTTCCCTACTGCCAGACCAGGACCTTCCAAGTGTGCTTCAACCCACAAAGGGACAGCCTGGCAGAGGTGGAGGTGCTCCTGCCCATCAAGGTGCCACATGCCTCCTCACCTCCCTGTGCCCACCCAGCCAGCTGGGGCAGGTGGCAGGCTGGGGCCAGCAGCGGCTGTCAGCTGGGCTCTCACCTGGGTGCTCTGTCCCTCACTAGGTGGCAGCAGGCCCCACGTTTCGTGTCCTGCTCCGTGCCAGGGTGGTTGTCCCATCCCTCAGCATCTCCAGGGACAGGCTGGAGTTCTCCAGTGTCCAGTGTGGGCAGTGCCAGGAAGAGACCATCAGGCTCCACAATCAGCACCCAGTGCCCTGCCAGTGGTTCCTCAGCAGGGAGGAGCCTGCTCAGAAAGTAAAGCACAAACAACGTCTTGGAGCTTCTTGCTGCCTTTCCTTCTCCTCTGCTCCTCTGGCTGCTTGAGCACTTGGGCTCCAGCTGGTCTGAGGAGGCTTTGGAGGCTGCAGAGCAAAGCTGCATCCATCCCCTGGGGCTGTTCAGCAGCTGATGCTTCACTTCTCTGCCATCTTCTGCCCTTGCTGCCCTCCTGAGGAGCAGCCTCCCCAGCTGCCAGTCCTGCCTGCACATTTCCTTACCAGTGCTAGGCCAGTGCTGGCCACACCTGGTTTGGATGTGGCTGCTGTCAGCCCATGGCACTGAACTGCCAGAGCACTGCAGGAGCAGAGCTTCCTGCAGCCAAGGAGATCTCCTCCCTCCCATCCCAAGGAGACCTCCTCCCTCCCACCCCAAGGAGACCTCCTCCCTCCCACCCCAAGGAGATCTTCTCCCTCCCACCCCAAGGAGATCTCCTCCCTCCCACCCCAAGGAGACCTCCTCCCTCCCACCCCAAGGAGACCTCCTCCCTCCCACCCCAAGGAGATCTTCTCCCTCCCACCCCAAGGAGATCTCCTCCCTCCCAGCCCAAGGAGGCCTCCCAGCCCTGCTCTTTGTGCTCAGGTGGACAAGCATTTACCAGGCAGCAGACATGGGAAGGTGCTGCAGCAGCTGAAGGCCAAGGGCTGTGTCTTTGAGGTGCTTCCCTCAGCTGGAGTCCTGGCCCCTGGGCAGTGGTGCAACCTGCAAGTCAGGTTTTACCCCATGGAAGAGGTGAGCTGGGTGGCTATCACCCCCAGGAGGTTTGTCAGGGCAGTGTGGTAAGGAGGACCCAGGCAGGGAGCAGGAGCTGAGCTCTTCCTCCACATGCAGCTTTCTGCAAGCTCAGCTTTCCCTGCCGCAGCCTCTGCAGAGGGGGCTTGGAGAGCCAAACACTGAGCAGAGGACCTCCCTCCTGTCTGGCCAGGGAGGCCTCCTCTGCCCCTCTCGTTCAGCTGCTCTTTGCTCAACACAGCAGTGCCAGGACTGTGTCTGGGCACCATAACCCTGAGGACCTTCCTCCTGAGCATTGCACTGCCCCAGGAACGGTTCCAGGGATGGGGCATCTCCCACCTCTCTGGGCAACCTGGGCCAGAGGTGCTCAGCACTCTCAGCTTCCAAAGTGTCTCCCTTCCTTGGAGTCTGCATCTCCCTTTTTCAGTTTCAAGGCATCCCTCCTTGTCCTCTTTTCTGTTCTCCATTCACCTCAGAGGTGAATGGTGCTGGTACTACCCCTGGCCTTGGGGCACGGGTTGAATTTGAGGCCCTGCCACCTGGCACTTCATGGAGGAGCTTTCTGCACTCCTCTCTTTTCAGAAGCCCTACAGAAGCAAGCTGAGGATCAGCCTTGGCCAGGGCACCCAGCACCTCCAGCTGCTGCTCTCGGGGAGAGGGCTGGAGCCACGCCTGGAGTTCCAGCCTGAAGTGCTGGACCTGGGGCCAGTGCTGCCATCCAGCCCTGGGGCAGAGGGGACAGTGGTGGTGAGCAACCCTTGTGAGTTCCCCATCGAGTTCTACTCCTTGGAGTTTGACCAGCAGTACCTTGCTGAGGAGCAGGTAAAGAGAGGAGCTCTGGTCCCCACCCCCACCACCCCCACCCCCATCTTCCTGGAGCTTCAGGGCACTGCAGCCTTGCAGCCTTGTGCCAGGGAGATGGAGACAGAAGCCAGGGCAATGCCTGGAGGTGTTTCAGGGTCCTGCTGGCAGGCTGTGGAGGGGCTTGGCTGGGTCCTGTTATTGGGAGGAAGGCAGGAGGGAGAAGATGGCTTGGCTGGGGAGGCTGTTCCTGGTCTGGGGGGGCTGTTCCTGGTCCGGGGAGGCTGTTCCTGGTCTGGGGAGGCTGTTCCTGGTCTGGGGGGGCTGTTCCTGGTCCGGGGAGGCTGTTCCTGGTCTGGGGGGGCTGTTCCTGGTCTGGGGAGGCTGTTCCTGGTCTGGGGGGGCTGTTCCTGGTCTGGTGGGGGGGCTGTTCCTGGTCTGGTGGGGGGGCTGTTCCTGGTCTGGGGGGGGCTGTTCCTGGTCTGGGCGGGCTGTTCCTGGTCTGGGGGGGCTGTTCCTTGTCTGGGGAGGCTGTTCCTGGTCTGGGGGGGGGCTGTTCCTGGTCGGGGGGGGCTGTTCCTGGTCTGGGGGGGCTGTTCCTGGTCTGGGGAGGCTGTTCCTGGTCGGGGGGGGCTGTTCCTGGTCGGGGGGGGGCTGTTCCTGGTCTGGGGAGGCTGTTGCTGTGCTGGAGCTCCAGCAGTGCCTCCCACCTGTGTGTCTGCTCCCCACACACAGATCCTGAGGGAGCTGGAAGGCTTTGTCTGCCACAGGACCTTGCTGCTTCCTCCCCGTGCCCCAGGGGAGCAGCTGCCTCCAGAGCTGTTGGAGGCCTCTCAGGGCCAGCAGAGGCTGCAGGAGGAGCAGACCAAGCCCAAGCCTGAGGAGCCAAGAGCCCAGGACAAGGGTGAGGGTGTGGTGTTGGCTGTCCTGGGTGCAGACCCAGCCAGGGTGTCCAGCCCCCATGCCCCTGGGCTCTCCATGACCTCCTTCTCCATGCTTCCAGCAGCTCCTCCTTGCCCAGCTCAGTGGAGCAAGTCCAGGGTGAAACTCTGTGGCTTGTAACCAGCCTTGAGCGCAACCAAGCAAGCTGCTGCCTGCCTGCCCTGGGCTGGAGAAAGGAATCAGAATGTCCCCTTGGTGGGGAGGGGACAGGGAGAAGAGAAAGGCCAGGGAGGGTGTCCCCAGTTCTGCCAGATGAGCCTCTCCTTAGCCCCAGGAGCTGCTGGCATCAGGGTGATGGTGAAGCTGCCTCAGGCAGGGCAGCATCTTTGCTGTCCTCCCTGGCACTGCAAGCTGAGGGCTGTTCTGCTGAATTCAGGGCCCAGCCACATCTCCTGGAGCAAAACTTCTACAGCAGCCAGCTTAAGGATGATCCCCAAATGGAGCCTGTCCCTTGGGACTGGGAGGAGGCAGCCACAGCCTCCCTGGGCAGCCTGTGCCAGAGTCTCACCTCCCTCACACTGAACAACTTCTTCCTCAGCTCCACTCTAACCCTGCTCTGCCTCAGCTCCAAACCATTCCCCCTTGGCCTGGCTCTAGACATCCTCAGCAAAAGTTCCTCTGCAGCCTTCCTGCAGGATCCCTTCAGGTCCTGGCAGGCAGCTCTGAGGTCCCCCTGGAGCCTTCTCCTCTGCAGGCTGCACACCCCCAGCTCCCTCAGCCTGGCCTCACAGCAGAGCTGCTCCAGCCCTTGGAGCATCTTTGTGGCCTCCTCTGGCCTCACTCCACAGCTCTGTGTCCTCCTTCTGCTGGGGACAGCAGAGCTGGAGGCAGGACTGGAGGTGAGGTGTGAGCAGAGCAGAGGGTCACAGTAAATGCTCTGTTTTGCTCTTGCTGCCTCCCCATTTACTTCTGGGCACCTTCAGCAGCCCCTTGGGCAGAGCCTGAAGGAAGGGCAGGGGCAGCACAGGGGTGTGGCACTGGTCCCTGCAGAGTCTCTTCTCCTGGGATCTGAGGAGCTGGTGAGGTGACTACTCCCACCTGGAGTACTGCATCCAGTTCTGGAGCCTCTATTACAAGAGGGATATGGACATGCTGGAAGGTGTCCAGAGAAGGGCCAGGAGGAGGAGCAGAGGGCTGGAGCTGCTCTGCTCTGAGGACAGCCTGAGAGAGTTGGGATTGTGCAGGCTGGAGAGGAGAAGGCTCCCAGGAGACCTTCTGGTGGCCTTGCAGGATCTGAAGGGGGCTCCAAGAAAGCTGGGGAGGGACTTTGGAGGGTGTGAGGGAGTGATAGGAGTGGGGGGGATGGAGCAAAAGTAGAAGTGGGGAGATTGAGATTGGATGTGAGGAAGAAATTCTTGGCCAGGAGGGTGGTGAGAGCCTGGCAGAGGTTGCCCAGGGAGGTGGTGGAAGCCTCTTGCCTGGAGGTTTTTGCAGCCAGGCTGGAGGTGGCTGTGAGCAACCTGCTGTGGTGTGAGGTGTCCCTGCCCATGGCAGGGGGTTGGAGCTGGCTGAGCCTTGAGCTCCCCTCCAGCCCTGACTGATTCTCTGATTCTATGATGACGGTGATGGGGGAGGCAGGAGGTTGATTCTTCTCCCTGATTCTGCACAGCAGGGCAGCAGCCAAGCTCCACCAGAGGAGAACTGGAGGCCAGCCCTGTCCCTAGGGCCCCTGCCCACTGCCCCTCTGCCACCATGTCCCCTGCAGGAGCTGCAGTCCCGTGGCGCGGAGGCATCGTGGTCATCGTCCATGGGGCACCCCTGGCAGGTACTGAGCTGCAGCCCTTGGCTGTGAGGAGAGGGGAAGCAGGAGAGATGTGTCCTGGTGGGTCTGGGGGGCCAGGGGTGCACTAAGAGGAGGCTTGGCTGTGAGGCCATTCAGAGGCTTGGAGAGACTGAGAGCTGGGCAGAGAGGAAGCTAAGGAGGCTCAGCAAGGAGGAGAGCAGAGTCCTGCAGCTGGGCAGGAAGAAGAAACTGCAGCAGGACAGGCTGGGAGGGGATCTGCTGGAGAGCAGCCCCAAGGAGAAGGAGCTGGCAGTGCTGCTGGGCAGCAAGTTCTGCATGGCACAGCAATGTGCCCTGGGGGCCAAGAAGGCCAAGGGGGTCCTGGGGGGCATTCAGCAGAGGGTGGCCAGCAGGGCCAGGGAGGTTCTCCTCCCCCTCTGCTCTGCTCTGCTCTGCTCTGCCCTGGGGAGGCCACAGCTGGAATATTGCATCCAGCTCTGGGCTCCCCAGCTGCAGAGGGACAGGGATCTGCTGGAGAGAGTCCAAGGGAGGGCTCCAAGGCTGCTGAAGGGACTGCAGCACTGCCTGGGGAGGAGAGGCTGAGAGCCCTGGGGGTGCTGAGTCTGCAGAGGAGAAGGCTGAGAGGGATCTGCTCAATGTCTATCCAGAGCTGAGGGCTGGGGGGCAGGAAGGAAGGGACAGGGACAGCCTCTGCTCACTGTGCCCTGGCATAGCACAAGAGGCAATGGATGGAAACTGCAGCACAGGAGGTTCCACCTCAGCAGGAGGAGGAACTTCTGCACTGGGAGGGGGACAGAGCCCTGGAGCAGGCTGCCCAGAGAGGTTGTGGAGTCTCCTGCTCTGGAGCCTTTCCAGCCCTGGCTGGATGTGTTCCTGTGCCACCTGTGCTGCATCCTCTGGTCCTGCTCTCGGAGGGGGCTTAGGTTTGATGATCTTCAAAGGTCCCTTCCAACCGCTGACATCCTGTGAGCTGTGATGCTGCTTGGTTGAGCAGCTGAAGTGACTCGAGGTGGGGCACAGCTCTGCTGGTGTGGCCCCAGGCCCTCAGCAGCTGCTGGAAGTGGTGTGGCTCATCTCGGGTCCATGCAGCTGGACTCTCATTCCCACAAAGAGGGTGACCATGCCCACAGTGCCTGGTGCCCACGTTGTGGAGCAGTCCCCAGGCCCAGATGTGGCCTGAGGCAACCCCAGCCAGGGTCTGAGTGGTGGTGGGACAGGGCTCAAAGCAGCAGCCTTGAGGTGGATGCACAATGGATGGAGTCCTCAGCTGAAGATGAGGTGGATGTGCTCCAGCTGGCTCTGGAGGATGCTGCTTCTTCCCACATTCCAGCTGCCCCCCCTGCTGGATTTGCCTAAGGGGGCCCTTGCTTCCCAACTGTCCTTAAGGCTTTGGAATCCTCTTTAGGGACCTTGCAGAGCCTATGCCTGGAAAGCCCTCAGAGTATAAATGTCAGCAGGCAGAACCACAGAACTGTTTGGGTTGGAAAAGTCCTCCAAGATCTCCAACCAGCAACCCCAGCCCACCATGGCCATCAAACCACATCCCCAAGTACCATGGCCACACAGTTCTGGAACACCTCCAGATGTGGCCTCACCAGTGCTGAGTATCTGGGGACAATCCCTGCCCTGGGATGGGGACTCCACCACTGCCCTGGGCAGCTCTTTTGGGAAAGAAATTGTTCCTCCTGGCTGCTCCAAACCTGCCCTGGGGCAACTTGGTGCTGTTTCCTCTTGTTTCCTGGGAGCAGAGCCCAACCCCCACCTGGCTGCAGCCTCCTCTCAGGAGCTGTAGAGAGCAATGAGGTCTCCCTCAGCCTCCTCTTCTCCACACCAAACCCCCCCAGCTCCCTCAGCTGCTCCTCCCCAGCCCTCTTCTCCAGACCCTTCCCCACCTTTCTTGCCCTTCTCTGGATCTGCTCCAGCCTCTCAATGTCCTTCTTGGAGTGAGGAGCCCAAAACTGACCCCAGGATTTGAGGTGCAGCCTCCCCAGTGCCCATTCCAGAGGCACAATCCCTGCCCTGCTCCTGCTGCCCACACCATTGCTGCTCCAGGCCAGGCTGCTGGTGCCCTTCTTGCCCACCTGGCCACCCCCCGGGGTTCCTCTCCAGCTGCTGCCACCCAGCACCCACCAGGTCCTTCTGCACTGGGCACTTCCCAGCCACTCTGCCCCGAGCCTGGAGCCTTCCTGGGGTTGTTGTGAGCCCAGAGCAGGACCCAGCCCTTGGCGTGGTGGAAGCTCATCCCCTGCCTCTCTCTTTCCCGCAGGCAAGACGTCGGCAGCCGCCGCCCTGTCGAAGCGCTACGGCGCTGCCTGCCTCTCGCTGGAGGCTGCGCTGAGCCAGGCGCTGGCGGCCGGCAACGGCGGGGCCGGGCCGAGTGTCCGGGAGCTGGGCACCGCCGCTGCCAGCCACAACAGCCAGCAGCAGCCAGAGGATGGCCGTAAGGAGACCCCCTGGGCACGGAGCCCACCGAGGCTTGCCGCTCCTGCCGGCTCCAGAGCAGTGGAAGCAGGCCCGGGGGGCAGGGAGGGTCCGGAGGAGGGACTGGGAAACGGGCAGCGGGTGGGAACAGCTCTGCCGTGGGGACAGGATGAGAGCTGGGAGGGAGCAGCCTTCCAATATCTGAAGGGGGCTCCAGGAAGGATGGAGAGAGACTGCTCCCAAAGGCCTGCAGGGACAGGACCAGAGACAATGGCTTCAAACTAGAGCTGAGAGATTGGATGTGAGGAACAAGTTCTGCACCATGAGGGTGGTGGAACACTGGAACAGGTTGCCCAGGGAGGTAGTTGAGGCTCCATCCCTGGAGATACTCAAGGTGAGGCTGGACAGGGCTCTCGACAACCTGCTCTAGTTGGGGATGTCCCTGCTGAGTGCAGGGTTGGACTGGATGAGCTTTGGAGGTCCCTTCCAGCCCAGACCTTTCTGTGATTCTGTGTCTTTGTGGCTTCACAAACGTGAGAGGAAGGGAAAAAGCTCCAGAGGGTTCCCTGGAGATGTTCCCAGCTCATAGAATCACAGAGCTGGCAGGGCTGGAGGGGAGCTCAAGGCTCAGCCAGCTCCAACCCCCTGCCATGGGCAGGGACACCTCACACCACAGCAGGTTGCTCACAGCCACCTCCAGCCTGGCTGCAAAAACCTCCAGGCAGGAGGCTTCCACCACCTCCCTGGGCAACCTCTGCCAGGCTCTCACCACCCTCCTGGGCAAGAATTTCTTCCTCACATCCAATCTCAATCTCCCCACTTCTACTTTTGCTCCATCCCCCCCACTCCTATCACTCCCTCACACCCTCCAAAGTCCCTCCCCAGCTTTCTTGGAGCCCCCTTCAGATCCTGCAAGGCCACCAGAAGGTCTCCTGGGAGCCTTCTCCTCTCCAGCCTGCACAACCCCAACTCTCTCAGGCTGTCCTCAGAGCAGAGCAGCTCCAGCCCTCATGTCCATGGAGCTGTTCTCCACCTGAGCCCAGACACTGCTAGGAAGCTTTTCATGGGCAGTTGGTGCCCCTGAGCTCTGCAGGGTGAGGCCAGAGCTTGGCTCTGGCTCTGCTTGGGGAAGTTTTACATTGCTCAGCTTTGAGGCTGGATGGGTTGAGAGCTGGTGACAGGACCCCAGTGGGGTTGTCCCATGCAGAGGTGGGAGATGGATGCTGCAGGTGGGGGCAGGGCATCAGAACCTCTCTGGCTTGCAGATGCAGTGCCAGGCTGGTCTGTTCTGCCATGTGAGGAGGAGAGCAGGGCAGGAGCTGCCCCTGCAGAGCAGGAGGTGCAGTGTCCCTGCCAGGGTGCTGGAGGGGGCAGGTTCCTGCCAGCTCCCACAGCAGGCCCCCTGAGCCCTCTGTGCCCTCCACAGGTCCAAGGGAAGCTGGCTCCCTGGGGCAGCAGTGCAGTGCCAAGGCCATGCCCAGCTCCTCCCTGAGCCTGGCCAGCTCTGGGGACAAGGGCAGCCAGCGGCCACTCAGCTCCAGAGGCCAGGCCAGAGCCACGGCGGGCAGGGGGAAGGCATCAGCTGAGAGACAGCTTCCAATGGAGTCTTCAGGCTCCCAGGTGAGGCATGGCCTGCCCTGGCTGGTGCCAGGGACATTTCTGTCCCCTTGGACAACCACAGAACCGTTTGGGTTGGAAGAGAAATGTCAGATCCTCCAGAAGCCAGTGCCACCAGCACTGCCAGGGCACCACCACCGTGCCCTCAGCACCACAGCTCCAGGGCTTTGAAACCCCTCCAGGGATGGAGACTCCACCACTGCCCTGGGCCAGGCCTGGAAAATCCTTTTGGGGAAGAAATTGTTCCTCCTGGCTGCTCCAAACCTGCCCTGGGGCAACTTGGTGCTGTTTCCTCTTGTTTCCTGGGAGCAGAGCCCAACCCCCACCTGGCTGCAGCCTCCTCTCAGGAGCTGGAGAGAGCAATGAGGTCTCCCTCAGCCTCCTCTTCTCCACACCAAACCCCCCCAGCTCCCTCAGCTGCTCCTCCCCAGCCCTCTTCTCCAGACCCTTCCCCACCTTTCTTGCCCTTCTCTGGACCTGCTCCAGCTCCTCAGTGTCCTTCTGGCAGTCAGGAGCCCAAACCTGACCCCAGGATTTGAGGTGCAGCCTCCCCAGTGCCCATTCCAGAGGCACAATCCCTGCCCTGCTCCTGCTGCTCACACCATTGCTGCTCCAGGCCAGGCTGCTGGTGCCCTTCTTGCCCACCTGGGCACCCCTGGGCTCATCTTCAGCTGCTGCCAACCAGCATCCTCAGGTCCTTTTCCACCAACCACTCTGCCCTAAGCCTGGAGCCTTCCTGGGGTGGTTGTGACCCAAAAGCAGGATCTAGCCCTTGGCTTTGTTGAATCTCATCCCATTGGCCTCAGCCATGGATCCAGCCTGGCCAGGGCCCTCTGCAGAGCCTCCCAACCCTCCAGCAGATCACCACTGACTCCCAGCTTGGTGTCATCTGCAAACTGCCTGAGGGTGCCTCAGTCCCCTCCCTCCCCAGATCATTGATGAAGATACTGAACAGAGATGGCCCCAGCTCCTACCCATGCTCTGAGGCAGGCAGCTTCCCATACAAGAGATGCTGACTGCTCTTGGGTCTCTCTAGTCCCTCAGGCTTGCCTGGCTCCAGGAACCCTTTCTCCACCTCAGCCTGGAAATTCCTTTCCCAAGAAAGCTGGGGAGGGACTTTGGCCAGGATGAGGGACAATGGCTTGGAGCTGGGAGAGGGGAGAGTGAGAGTGGAGAGGAGGAAGAAATTGTTGTCAGTGAGGGTAGGGAGACACTGGCACAGGTTGCCCAGGGAGGCTGTGTCTGCCCCCTGCCTGGAGGTGTTCAGGACCAGGCTGGATGAGGCCCTGAGCAGGCTGTGCTGGTGGGAGGTGTCCCTGCCCATGGCAGGGGGTTGGAGCTGGAGGATCTTTGAGGTCCCTTCCAACCCAACACATTCCATGGATTCCTGACAGCCAGGCACAGACACCTCCTGGTCTGAGGTGCTCAGCTCTGCTGGGCTGCTGCAGCTCTGCTCCCTCTCTCCCCTCCCTGCACAGCGCTGGCTGAGCCCCGGTGAGAGCACAGCAGCAGAGCTGGGCCCCAGGAGCTGCCTGCTGCCTGAGGACCTGCTGGTGGCCATCCTCTCTGAAAGGCTGCAGGTAGGTGGTATGGGGGAAAATGACATCTTCCTGCTGGAGAGGGGCAGCTGGGAGAGGAGGAGGAGGAGGAAGAAGAGTAGAAACAGGAGGAAGAGGAGGAGGAGTCCTGCTGATGGAGGTGAAGCTGCAGAGCTGATGGAGCCATGGGGAAGGATCCTTTGACAGCTCCTCTGGGGAAACCTCACCTGGGATGCTGTGTCCAGATATGAGACCCCCAACACAAGAGGGACCTGGACCTCATGGAGCAGGTCCACAGGAGGCCACAGAGATGATCAGAGGCTGCAGAACCTCCCTGTGGGGCCAGGCTGGGAGAGTTGGGGCTGTGCAGCCTGCAGAAGAGAAGGCTGCAGGGAGAGCTGAGAGCTGCAGCTGAAGCTCTGCAGGGGAGCTGCAGGCAGGCTGGGGAGGGACTGTTCAGAAGGGGCTGTGGGGATAGGCCCAGGGGCAATGGTTTGGAAGTGGAGCAGGGCAGTTAGGTTGGAGCTCAGGAGGAAGTTGTGCCCAGGGAGGCTGGGCAGACACTGGCACAGGTTGCCCAGGGAGGTGCTGGAGGCTCCATCCCTGGAGCCATTCAAGCTCAGCCTGGCTGTGTCCCTGGGCAGCCTGCTGCAGCTGGAGGTGTCCCTGCTGCCTGCAGGGGTTGGGCAGGATGCCCTTGGAGGGTCCCTTCCATCCCCATGCCAGCTGTGCAGATGTGGCTCTGGGTTCACTGACTGGCCCACAGCTGCTTTTCTCTTGGCCTTTCCCCACAGCTGAGTGACTGCTGCCAGGGAGTGGTGTTTGATGGCCTGGAGACCTCCTTTGCCAGCAGCATGGCCTCTGCTCTCCTCTGCCTGCTCAAAGCTGTTGGAAACTGCCCTCACATCTATTTTGTGAACCTGTTCCAGGACTATGCCTCTTGGCAAGCCAGGCAGAGAGCTGCAGAAGAGCTGCAAGGTGAGACTCAGCTTCCTGCCTCCCAAATCTCTTCTCCTCAGCTTCTTGCCTCCCAAATCTCTTCTCCTCAGCTCCTTGCCTCCCAAATCTCTTCTCCTCAGCTCCCTGCCTCCCAAATCTCTTCTCCTCAGCTCCTTGCCTCCCAAATCTCTTCTCCTCAGCTCCTTGCCTCCCAAATCTCTTCTCCTCAGCTCCTTGCCTCCCAAATCTCTTCTCCTCAGCTCCCTGCCTCCCAAATCTCTTCTCCTCAGCTCCCTGCCTCCCAAATCTCTTCTCCTCAGCTCCTTGCCTCCCAAATCTCTTCTCCTGCTTCCTGCCTCCCAAATCTCTTCTCCTCAGCTCCTTGCCTCCCAAATCTCTTCTCCTCAGCTCCCTGCCTCCCAAATCTCTTCTCCTCAGCTCCCTGCCTCCCAAATCTCTTCTCCTCAGCTCCCTGCCTCCCAAATCTCTTCTCCTCAGCTCCCTGCCTCCCAAATCTCTTCTCCTCAGCTCCCTGCCTCCCAAATCTCTTCTCCTCAGCTCCCTGCCTCCCAAATCTCTTCTCCTCAGCTCCTTGCCTCCCAAATCTCTTCTCCTCAGCTCCTTGCCTCCCAAATCTCTTCTCCTCAGCTCCTTGCCTCCCGAATCTCTTCTCCTCAGCTTCCTGCCTCCCGAATCTCTTCTCCTCAGCTTCCTGCCTCCCACATCTCTTCTCCTCAGCTCCTTGCCTCCCGAATCTCTTCTCCTCAGCTTCCTGCCTCCCACATCTCTTCTCCTCAGCTCCCTACCTCCCAAATCTCTTCTCCAGAGCCCTCAGCCTTGTCCATGTGCATCTGGGTCAGCAGCAGAGCTGGTGGGAGGTGTTTTTAGGAAGCCTTCCACCTCCTGCCTCATTGCATCTCCTGGAAACACAGCAGAGCTGAGGCTGGGAGGCTTCTCTCAGTCTCCAGCACTGAAGCTTGACCCCAGGTGCAGGCTGCTGTGTCTCAATGAGCAGCAGCCAGATGTGCACCACACTGGTGCAAGGCAGAGGAGCTCCCAGGCAGGTGCTGGTTTGGGGGATTCTCTGGAGCTGGGGGCAGGGCTGTGAGCTCCCTGCCCTCTCCTGGCAGGGGGCTGGGCTGGGTTGGGCCAGAGCTGGTGCTCCTCACAGCCCTCCCCAGCACTGTAAGCTCTGCTGATGGTCTCTCCTCCTGTCCCTGCTGAAGGACTGCAGCAGGAAGCAGCAGCCAGGAGGGAGGAAGCACAACTCTGGGAGCTGGGTGAGGATGAGTATGAAGCCCTCACGGAGGAGAAGAAAACTCAGCTGGAGGGCAGGATCCGACAGCTCCAGCGGGACAGGAAGCAGAGGTCTGTAAGCCCTGAAAGCTGTCCCTGCTCTGGGGACCTTGGCTGAGCTCAGGGAGGTTCCAGAGAAGAGGCCAAAAAGTGTCCATGCCAAGGGGCACAAGGATGGTGCCTTCCAGCTCAGAACCACAGAGGCCTTGGAAGGCAGCTCCTGAGGTCATCCAGCCCAAGCCCCCTGCCAGAGCAGCATCACCCAGGGCAGGGCACACAGAACACACCCGGGGGGGGCTGGAAGCTCTCCAGAGCAGGAGACTCCACAACCTCTCTGGGCAGCCTGCTCCAGGCCTCCACACCAAAGAAGTTTCTCCTCCTGTTGAGGTGGAACCTCCTGGGTTCCATCTCATCCCTGTTGGTCCTTGTGCTGTCCCTGGGCACCACCCAAAGGAGCCTGGCACCTCCATCCTGGCACCTTCATCCTGGCACCCACTCCCCCAGCTATTGATAGACATTGATCAGATCCCTTTCAGCCTTCTCTCCACACTAAACACCCCCAGGGCTCTCAGTCTCTCTCCACAAGGGAGATGCTCAACTCCCCAAATCATCCTCCTGGCTCTCCCTTGGACTCTCTCCAGCAGGTCTCTGTCTCTCTTGAACTGGGGAGCCCCAAACTGGACACAGGATTGCAGCTGTGGTCTCAGCAGGACAGAGCAGAGAGGCAGCAGAACCTCCCCAGCCCTCCTGGCCACACTCTCCTTGCTGCCCCCCAGGACCCCATTGGCTCTCTTGGCCACAAGGACACTTTGCTGTCCCATGCAGAACTTGCTGCCCACCAGCACTCCAAGGCCCTTCTCCATGCAGCTGCTTCCCACCAGGACAATCCCTGGGCTGTGCTGGTGCCTGGGGTTGCTCCTCCACACGTGCAGGAGGAACCTCCCTGGTTCCCAGCAAAGGAGGAACCTTCCTGCCCAGGGCAGTGGTGGAGTCTCCATCCCTGGAGGGGTTTCAAAGCTGTGGAGCTGTGGTGCTGAGGGCCATGGGTTGGTGGTGCCCTGGCAGGGCTGGATTCAGGATTGGACTGGATGATCTGAAAGGTCTCTTCCAAGCCAAAGCACTCTGTGGTTGCAGGTTCAACAAGACCAAGTGCAGCTGGGTCAGGGCAATCCCAAGCACAAATCCAGGCTGGGCAGGGACTGGCTGGAGAGCAGCCCTGAAGGAAAGGCCTTGGGGGTGCTGGGGGAGGAGAAGCTCAGCAGGAGCCAGCAGTCAGCACTTGCAGCCCAGAGAGCCAAGCAGAGCCTGGGCTGCAGCAGCAGAAGTGTGGCCAGCAGGGCCAGGGAGGGGATTCTGCCCCTCTGCTCCACTCTGCTGAGACCACACCTGGAGCTCTGGGTCCAGTGCTGGAGCCTCTGTTCCAGGAAGGATCTGGAGGGGCTGGAAGCTGTCCAGAGGAGGGCCACCAGGATGAGCAGAGGGCTGGAGCTGCTCTCCTAGGAGGAGAGAGTGAGGGAGTTGGGGCTGTTCAGTCTGGAGAAGAGAAGGCTCTGAGGTGACCTTCTTGTGGCCTTGCAGTATCTAAAGGGATAAGAAAGCTGGGGAGGGACTTTGGAGGGTGTGAGGGAGTGATAGGACTTGGGGGGATGGTACAAAGCTGGAAGTGGGGAGATTCAGACTGGATGTGAGGAAGTTCTTCCCCATGAGAGTGGTGAGAGCCTGGAATGGGTTGTCCAGGGAGGTGGTTGAGGCTCCATCCCTGGAGGTGTTTAAGGCCAGGCTGGATGAGGCTCTGGCCAGCCTGATCCAGTGTGAGGTGTCCCTGCCCATGGCAGGGGGGTTGGACTGGATGATCCTTGAGCTCCCTTCCAGCCCTGCCTGATTCTCTGATTCTAATTTGCCCAGGGTGTGAGGATTGGCAGCTGCTCTGTGCTGGGCAGTCAAGAGAGAGCTCCAGCCAGCAGTGTGCAGTGGTGGTGGAGCAGTCTCAGGCAGTGTGCTGCAGTGACCTTGCTGCACAATTCCCACTCTGGGATACAGCAAGGCCCAGCTGTGGCTGGCCCTGAAGGCCCCCTCTACCTTTCCTCACTTTGAATTCTCAGCCTTCCCAGCTCCATGGAAATGTTCTGAGGGCTCTGCATGGCCTCAGGGGCAGTGAGTGCTGGGTAGGGAACTGGAGCTGGAGGGTTGAGCCCAGAGAGCGGTGGTGAATGGTGCCACTGCCAGCTGGCAGCCAGGCACTAGTGGTGCCCCCCAGGGATCAGTTCTGGGCCCCATCCTGTTCAGTATCTTCACTGATGATCTGGGTGAGGAGATAGAATCTCCCATTAGTAAGTTTGCAGATGACACCAAGCTGGGGGCAGGAGTGGATCTGTTGGAGCCTACGAGGTCTCTGCAGAGGGACCTTGACAGGCTGGACAGATGGGCAGAGCCCAACAGGATGGCATTCAATAAGTCCAAGTGCCAGGTGCTGCATTTTGGTCACACCAACCCCATGCAGAGCTACAGGCTGGGGACAGAGTGGCTGAGAGCAGCCAGAGAGGGACCTGGGGGTGCTGGTGGGCAGCAGCTGAACAGGAGCCAGCAGTGTGCCCAGGTGGCCAAGAAGGCCAATGGCATCCTGGCCTGCATCAGGAAGAGTGTGGCCAGCAGGGGCAGGGAAGTCATCCTGCCCTGTGCTCAGCACTGGTCAGGCCACACCTGGAGTGCTGTGTCCAGTACTGGGCTCCTCAGGTTAAGAAGGAGATTGAGAGGCTGGAAGGTGTCCAGAGAAGGGCAACGAGGCTGGGGAGGGGTCTGGGGCACAGGGCTGGGGAGGGGGCTGGAGCACAAGGCTGGGGAGGGGTCTGGAGCACAGGACTGGGGAGGGGTCTGGGGCACAGGGCTGGGGAGGGGTCTGTGGCACAGGGCTGGGGAGGGGGCTGGGGCACGAGGCTGGGGAGGGGTCTGGGGCACGAGGCTGGGGAAAGGTCTGAGGCACAAGGCTGGGGAGGGGGCTGGAGCACAGCCCTGTGAGGAGAGGCTGAGGGAGCTGGGGGTGTTCAGCCTGGAGAAGAGGAGGCTCAGGGCAGACCTCATTGCTCTCCACAACTCCCTGCAGGGAGGCTGTAGCCAGCTGGGGGTTGGGCTCTGCTCCCAGGCAAGCAGTGACAGAAGGAGAGGACTCAGTCTCAAGCTGCCCCCGGGGAGGTTTGGGCTCGAGGTGAGGAGAAAGTTCTTCCCAGAAAGAGCCATGGGATGTGCTGCCCAGGGAGGTGGTGGAGTCACCATCCCTGGAGGGGTTCATAAAAAGCTTGGCTGTGGCACTGGGAGCCAGGGTTTGGTTGTCAGGAGGTGTTGGCTATTAGGTGATAGGTTGGGCTTGATGACCTCTGAGGTCTTTTCCTGCCTGGCTGATTCTGTGGTTCTGTGAGAGTGAAGTGCAGGAGCAGTAGCACTGCAGGAGCCCAGGGCTCTGGTGGTGACTCTCAGAGATGTTTTCTCTCTGTCTTGCTGAAGGGCCAGGGAGCAGCTGGCTGCAGAGCGTGGGGGCAAGCACTTGAAGGAGGAAGAAAAGCTGAAGAGGTTTAAGCAGGGGAAGAGTGAGCATGGAAAAGGCAAAGGGAAGAAAAGGCAATCCCTGGCCATGCAGGTAGGTGAGCAGGAGCCCTGGGGACCTTCCTGCTGAGCTGCAGCACTGCTCAGAGTGCAGCAGCCACACACAGTGCTGGGCAGCCATGGGTGGGAAACAACCAGGCTGCACCTGCAGTCCTGGGGTCAGTTCTGGGCCCCTCACTGCCAGAAGGACACTGAGGAGCTGGAGCAGGTCCAGAGAAGGGCAAGAAAGGTGGGGAAGGGTCTGGAGAAGAGGGCTGGGGAGGAGCAGCTGAGGGAGCTGGGGGGGTTTGGTGTGGAGAAGAGGAGGCTGAGGGAGACCTCATTGCTCTCTCCAGCTCCTGAGAGGAGGCTGCAGCCAGGTGGGGGTTGGGCTCTGCTCCCTAGTCTCAGGGGATAGAAGGAGAGGAAATGTCCTGAAATTGTGCCAGGGTTGGAGGTGAGGAACATTATCTTTGGTGCAAGAGTGGTGAGGGATTGGCAGAGGCTGCCCAGGGAGGTGGTGGAGTCCCCATGCCTGGAGGGGTTCCAGAACCTGTGGCCATGGCACCTGGGGCCATGGTTTGGTGACCATGGGGGGGTTGGGTTGAAGGTTGGATTGGATGGCCTTGGAAGAGCTTTTCCAACCCAAACCATTCCGTGCTTCACCAGGGGCTTTTCCATGGGTCTGTGGGTGAGCTGGTGCCTCTGAGTCATGGCTTCACACAACTCCAGACATCCCCTCTGAAGCTTTGGTCCAGCTTTTCTCCCCACCCTGCATGTGCCCTACAGCCATGGCCCCTCTGGGGAGTGAGGTCTGCTCCTGCATGTCTGGCAGGAGAGACAAGCAGGCCCCAGGTGCTTGTTAGCAGCCTGGCTTCCCAAAGAGTCAGAAGCAGGGTGGGCAGCAGGGCCAGGAGGTGCCCATCCCCCTGTGCTCAGCTCTGGGGAGGCCACAGCTCAAGTGCTGTGCTCAGCTCTGGGCTCCTCACTCCAGGAAGGACCTTGAGGGGCTGGAGCCTGTCCAGAGCAGGGCAAGGAGGCTGGAGAAGGGCCTGGAGCCCCTGGGCTAGAGGAGGGGCTGAGGGAGCTGAGGGTGTTCAGGCTGGAGAGGAGGAGGCTGAGGGAGACCTCAGTGCTCTCTGCAGCTCCCTGAAGGGAGGATGGAGTCAGCAGGGAGCAGCCTCTGCTCCTTGGGGGCAAGGGACAGGAGCAGAGGAGATGGTTCCAAGCTGCCCAGGGGAGGCTCAGGCTGGATCTCAGGAAATCTTTCTGCCCTGGAAGGGATCTCAGACATTGGGAGAGGCTGCCCAGGGCAGTGCTGCAGTCTCCATCCCTGGGGGTGTTCCAGCAGCTGTGGAGCTGGGGCTTAGGGACATGGTTTGGGATTGAGCCTAAACTGGGCTGAGGGTTGGGCTGGATGAGCTTGGAGGTCTCTTCCAACCTGATGTTTGCTGTGATTCTGTGCTCAGCACCCCAAGGGCATAGAAGAGGACAAGCAGCACAAGGAAGAGGACAAGGAGGGCAAGAAAGAGGAGAAGCAGAGCAAGGAAGAGGAGGACAAACAGAGTAAGGAAGAGAAGAAGCAGGGCAAGGAAGAGGAGGACAAACAGAGCAAGGAAGAGGAAGAGAAGCAGAGCAAGGAAGAGGAGGAGAAGCAGAGCAAGGAAGAGGAGGAGAAGCAGAGCAAGGAAGAGGAGGAGAAGCAGAGCAAGGAAGAGGAGGAGAAGCAGAGCAAGGAAGAGGAGGAGAAGCAGAGCAAGGAAGAGGAGGAGAAGCAGAGCAAGGAAGAGGAGAAGCAGAGCAAGGAAGAGGAGAAGCAGAGCAAGGAAGAGGAGGACAAACAGAGTAAGGAAGAGAAGAAGCAGGGCAAGGAAGAGGAGGACAAACAGAGCAAGGTTCCCCTGGCAGATACCTGCTCACAGGTGGCGATGCAGCCCTCAGAGCCAGAACAGGAGGAAAACGAAGGCAAAGCCCAGAGCGAGAGTGAGAAGGACTTGGCCCTGAGGTTTAAGGCTTATGAGGCATCGCAGAAGGACGTGGCACACATTCTGTCGTGCTGGGACAGGGTGCAGGGTGTGCTGCTGGCCCCTTCAGGCCCAGAGGAGAGGCAGCAGCCAGTAGCAGAGCAGCGCCGGCGTCTGTCCAGCCGCAGGAGCAGGAAGGGCAAAGAGCAGGAGCAGCAGGAGAGGCTGCAGAAAGAGCACCTGGAGAAGGAGAAGCTGGAGAAACTGAAGCCTCTGGAGCTGGAAGGAGGAGGTGCAGCAGGCTCAGGCAGGAGCCATGCTGTTGGGGTGCCCTGCTTGGCCGTCGAGGTCCTGAGCTGTGAAGATGTGACGAGGACAGTCCTGGAGAGCAGCAAGCTGCCAAGGGCAGAGCAGGTACAGCCTGCCCTGGGCTGGGCCCTGGGGCCCTGTGTGCCACCAGTGACAACAGCAGAGCCCTCTCCAGCCTGCAGCTGCTGCCCCACAGCAGCTCTGTGTCTGGGATGGGGGCACAGAGGGAGGCCTCTCTGTCCAGGCCTCCTGTCTGGAAAGAAAGATGGTGCCAGGGCAGCTCATGGCCATGGTTTCCTTCAGCTGGTGGTGCCAGGGCAGCTCATGGCCATGGTTTCCTTCAGCTGAGTCCCTCAGGGCAGAGATCCCTCTGCAGGTGCCACCTGTAGGTGCTGGCAGTGCTCTGGAGCCTGCCCAGCACCCTGGGCATGGTGCCAGGGCTGTGCTCCACCTCACTCAATCAAAGCTGACCTGAGTGTCTTTAAGGAGGATGGAGGCCCCAGGAACATGACCAAGGTTTGCTCTTCTGCTTCAGGTCCTGGATGAGCTGGGCCTGGGTCCCTCAGGGCCTCCCATCCCCCCCACTGCTTTCTACTCTGTGGTTCACTACCCAGCCAAGAGGGAAGGGCCTGCAGCAGAAGCCCTCCAGCACTTCACCTTGGTTGTGCCAGCAGCTGCCACAGTGCCAGAAGAGAAGGAGGATACCAAAAGTGTGGTGGATGCCCCCTCTGTGCCCACAGTGAAGGTGCCAGGGCAGGGTTCAGGCTGGATGGGGGCATGAGGGGGCAGGTAGAATGGGAAAGGGTCAGAGTGGAAGGGCAATGGAGTTGTAAGGGGGCTCTGTGCCTGCAGAGATCCCTTCTGGCTGTCCAGGAGAGACAGAGAGCTCTGCTTGAGACACAGGGCAAGGCTGGGAGAGGAGAGGCAAAGCCTCACCTCAAGCATAGAGTTCCCAGGGCTGGAAGGGAGCTCAAGGCTCAGCCAGCTCCAACCCCCCTGCCATGGGCAGGGACACCTCACACCACAGCAGGTTGCTCACAGCCACCTCCAGCCTGGCTGCAAAAACCTCCAGGCAGGAGGCTCCTACAACCCCTGCCCTGCACCTCAAACCTTCAGCTGGGGCATGCAGAGCTGGACAGCAGCTGGCACCAAGTGCTGGCAACCCAGAACTAGCCCTGTGCTGGGGGAGCAGGGGCAGGGAGGGGATTCTGCCCCTGTGCTGTGCTGTGCTGTGCTGAGCCCTCCCCTGCCCCTGCAGGGCTCTCAGGGCAGGTCTCACCTCTGTCTGCCTTTCCTCTCTCCCTTTTGGGGTGCAGACCTCAGAGGAGCAGGGCACCCCTGCCAGGGGCCTTTCGAGGAGGGAGAGAGCCACTAGGAGCCAGGAGGCTGTGAGGAAGAAGCAGAGCTCTGGCCATGGCAGGAGAGATCTCCAGAGGCCACCCACAGGACCCCCCAGACCTTCCCCTGAGGGGCACCACAGCCGGGTGGGCACTGTGCCACCCCCGGGGGGCTCTGCCAGGTGAGCTGTGGGGGAGGAGGGATCCCTCTGCTTTCAAGCCCAGCTTGCCAAGGAGGGTCCTCAGCCCAGCTGCCCCACAGCAAGCCCCCTCCCCCAGCTGCTCCTGCTCTCATTTGCTGTCAGCAGTGCCTGAGGGTTCCTCTTTCCCTGCCAGGAGGAGCAGCTACCGCTGGGTAGTGCCTGCCCAGGGCCAGCTGAGGCTGCAGATCCACTTCAGCTCCACAGTGCTGGGCCAGTTTGAGCAGAGGCTGCACTTCGAGCTGCTGGGCACAAAGAGACTCTACCAGCTGCACTGCAGGGGCTCCTGCCTGTACCCCACCATCAGCCAGGAGCCAGGGTGAGGCTGGAGCAGGCATCCCCCAGGCAGTGCTCCAGGCTTGGGGCAGTGTGGCTGGAAAGCTGCTGGCACAAAGGGACCTGGGGGTGCTGATGGCCAAGCAGCTGGAGAGGAGCCAGCAGTGTGCCCAGATGGCACAGAGAGCCAAAGGGCTCCTGGCTGGCATCAGCAATGCTGTGCCCAGCAGGAGCAGGGAGGGGATTGTCCCCTGGCACTCAGCTCTGGGGAGGCCACAGCTGGAGTGCTGTGTCCAGTTTGGGGCACTCAGCACAAGAGAGATGTGGAGGTGCTGGTGCCAGGGCAGAGGAGGGCAAGGAAGCTGGGAAGGGCCTGGAGAAGAAATCTGATGGAGAGAGACTGAAGGAGCTGGGGATGGGGAGTGTGAAACAGAGGAGGCTGAGGGGAGACCTCAGTGCTGTCTGCAGCTACCTGAAAGGAGGTTGTGGAGAGGTTGGTGCTGGTCTCTGCTCCCAGGTGATGAGTGACAGAACAAGAGGGAATGGCCTCAAGCTGCCCCTGGGCAGGTTCAGACTGGACAGCAGGAAGATTTTTTTTCCCAGCAAGAGGAGTCAGGGATTGGGATGAGCTGCCCAGGGAGGTGGTGGAGTCCCCAAGCCTGGCTGTGTCTAAAGGTGGTTTGGAGGTGGTGCTTGGGGCTATGGTTTAGGGGTGAGCCTTGCAGAGCAGGGTTCTGGGTCGGCCCTGGGGATCCTGAGGCTCTGCTCCAAGCTGAGTGTTTCTGTGAGTCTGGTGCCACCCTGCTCCCCCTGAGCTCACAGCTCTGCCCCTTGTGCCCCTCTGCCCATCTGCCTGAGCCACCCAGCAGCTGTTCCCATGCTGGAGCTGGGCAGCAGTGCTGGTGCCCCTCAGGCAGCACTCAGAGTTAGGAGTCTGGGAGCAGCTTTGTCTGCTCAGAGCCACCTCACCCTCCTCCCTCCCTGCTCTCCTGTGCCCAGGGTGGTGTTTCCTCGCTGCAGGAAGAGCAAAGCAGCTGATGCCATCATCTTCAAGGAGTATGTGCTGAGCACTGGGGTCTTCCACTTTGGGCCACTGCTGTGTGGCAAGTCAAGAGCCTGGTAGGTGCTGCCCACCCCAAAGGAGTGCCCTGAGGTGCTGCTTGCACAGGGGCTGAGGTGCTGGGATGGGATCTGCAGGGCCTGGCTCCCAGAGACACAGTTCAGGGCAGGTCCAGGCAGAGAGCTGGGAGATTGGTGGCTTGGAAGGAGCAAGGCTGTGGGAACTTGAGTGCTGGAGGAGCCCAGGGGTGCTGGAGGAGCTGGGGAGGGATGGAGCTGATCTTCCTAACCTGGAGGGTGCTTTGGTGGCCAGAGCCACCTGCTGCTTCCAGCCTGAAGGTGACCTGGGGTCACTTGTCAGCCCCCATCTCAGTTTCAGCAGCTGGGAGGTCACAGGCTCAGAGGATGTCAGGGGTTGGAAGGGACCTCTGGAGATCTTCCAGTCCAAGTGCCCTGCCAGAGCAGGACCATGGAATCCAGCAGGCTCACCCAGGACCGGAGCCAAGGCATTCTCCTGGCTTCTTTGGAAGAGAGAAGCTGAATTCCTCCAAACCTCCTGCCCAAGCCTTTCTGCAGGGAAGGAAAGGCAGCAGAGAGGGGGCAGAAGCCAGGTGCCTGCTGTGCTCCTTGTTGAATCCCTGGTTTGTAGAAACACTCTTCAGGTGGTCTGTACTCTTCTGGGATGGAGACATCAAGCATGGGGTGGGCATCAAAGGAAGCCAAGGAGGAGCAGAGGCAGCATGCAAGGTGCCCCTGGCCCTGGTGAGGCTTTCCCTGAGCCTACTTGTGGTCTGTGTGTGCTGGTGGGGCACAGCTCTGTCCTGGCTGTCAGGGGGATGCCCTGCAGAAAAGGGCTTGGGGGTGCTGGTGGGGAAGGAGCTGGCCAGGAGCCAGCAATGGGCACTGGCAGCACAGAAGGCCAAGGGCAGCCTGGGCTGCATCCAAAGCAGTGTGGCCAGAGCTGGAGAGAGAGGATCCTGCCCCTCTGCTCTGCTCTGGGGAGACCTCACCTGCAGGGCTGGGGCCAGCTGTGGGACCCCAACACAAGAGAGACCTGGAGCTGTTGGAGAGGGTCCAGAGGAGGCCACCAATATGATCAAAGGGCTGCAGAAGCTCTGCTGTGGGGCCAGGCTGGGAGAGTTGGGGCTGTGCAGCCTGCAGAAGAGAAGGCTGCAGGGAGAGCTGAGAGCTGCAGCTGAAGCTCTGCAGGGGAGCTGCAGGCAGGCTGGGGAGGGACTGTTCAGAAGGGGCTGTGGGGATAGGCCCAGGGGCAATGGTTTGGAAGTGGAGCAGGGCAGAGTTAGGTTGGAGCTCAGGAGGAAGTTGTGCCCAGGGAGGCTGGGCAGACACTGGCACAGGTTGCCCAGGGAGGTGCTGGAGGCTCCATCCCTGGAGCCATTCAAGCTCAGCCTGGCTGTGTCCCTGGGCAGCCTGCTCCAGCTGGAGGTGTCCCTGCTGCCTGCAGGGGGTGGACAGGATGCCCTTGGAGGGTCCCTTCCAGCCCAGTGCCAGCTGTGCAGCTGTATTTATCCTGTGTCACCAGGCTTTAATTCAACTCAGTTGTAGTGTCATTAGGTTCTGCTCATCACTTTGGTCCTCCCTGCCCTGCCTGGTCCTGTTTCCATCATCTCCCAGTGTCTCTGGACCCTTGGGTTTGGTCTGCTTTCACTTCAGCCTTGTGCTCTCAGGGTGTCAGAGGCCATCAGGGCTCCCCTGCAGCCTTTGCCCCTCCTGTGGCCAGGTACAAGGCTCTGCAGCACCCCAGCAACTGTGAGAAGATCTCCATCCTCAATGCCACCCCCCTGGAGGCAGAGGTGAGCTTCTCCTTTGAGAGGGATGGCAAAGCAGACACCTTCCTCTTGGAGCCTCCCAGCATGAAGCTGAAACCTAAGGAGAAGCAGGTAGGAGGCAGGCAGGAGTTGGGGGACAAGCAGCAGAGCCCAGGAGCCATCTCTCCTGCTCGCTGAATGCTCTTCTCTCTTTCTCTTGGCCAGGAGCTGAGCCTCTGGGCCTACCCCACTTCAGCTGGCCTGGTGGAGGACAGCCTCATCTGCAGCATCAAGGACAACCCAGAGCCAGTGGTCTTCCACCTGTGCTGCCAAGGGGTGCAGGTGGAGCTGGGGGTCAGCCCCAAGCAGCTGCATTTCAGCAAGGTGCTGCTGCACAGGTCAGGCCATGGGCACCCTGCTGCTGGGGGCTCTGCTGGAGCTCCCCTTCACCTCCCCTTGCTGTGTGGCTGCTCAGATGGGAGGCTGGGCCAGCAGCCCTCCTGCTCCCAGCACTTCCCAGCTACTTGCTCACCATTCCTTGCTGGCTTGCATGAGCAGGGTGCCCAGGGAGGTAGTGGAGTCCCCATGCCTGGAGGTGTTCAAGACACTTGTGGCCGTGGTTTGGTGGCCATGGTGGGGTTGGGTTGCTGGTTGGACTGGATCACAGGCTCACAGGATGTTAGGGGCTGGAAGGGACCTCTGGAGAGCTTCCAGTCCAACCCCTGCCAGAGCAGGACCATGGAATCCAGCACAGGTCACACAGGAACACATCCAGCCAGGGCTGGAAAGGCTCCAGAGCAGGAGACTCCACAACCTCTCTGGGCAGCCTGCTCCAGGGCTCTGTCCCCCTCCCAGTGCAGAAGTTCCTCCTCCTGCTGAGGTGGAACCTCCTGTGCTGCAGTTTCCATCCATTGCCTCTTGTGCTATGCCAGGGCACAGTGAGCAGAGGCTGTCCCTGGCCCTTCCTTCCTGCCCCCCAGCCCTCAGCTCTGGATAGACATTGAGCAGATCCCTCTCAGCCTTCTCCTCTGCAGACTCAGCACCCCCAGGGCTCTCAGCCTCTCCTCCCCAGGCAGTGCTGCAGTCCCTTCAGCAGCCTTGGAGGCCTCCCTTGGACTCTCTCCAGCAGATCCCTGTCCCTCTGCAGCTGGATGATCTTGGAGGCCTTTTCCACCCCAATCACTTCTATGATTCTCTGCCCCACAGCTCTGTACCCCCCCAGCTGAGGTCATCCTGATGCATTTGCATCTTCAGTGCTCCTCCAATGGCTCCTCTCTGGCTCCCTTCTGCTGGATACCCTTCTACCACCAAGCTCTCCCCAAGGCTCTCACCTTTCAGGCTTGTAGCAAAGAGAAAACCCTGAAGGATGGTTTCAGACCCATGGTTGGGGCTGCTGCAAGCTGCATTCCTGCAGGAGCCCTCAGAGCAGCCTTCCAGCACCTGAAGGGGCTCCAGGAGAGCTGGGGAGGGACTTGGGACAAGGGCTGGCAGTGCCAGGATGAGGGAGAATGGCTTGGAGCTGGGAGAGGGGAGAGTGAGAGTGGAGAGGAGGAAGGAATTGTTGTCAGTGAGGGTGGGGAGACACTGGCACAGGTTGCCCAGGGAGGCTGTGGCTGCCCCCTGCCTGGAGGTGTTCAGGACCAGGCTGGATGAGTTCTGTTTTGTGGCTTTGTGCCTTCCCTGAGCAGATCTCTAGGCTCAAATGAAGCATTTCAGAGATCCTGTTTTAAACTCAGCATCAATTTTGCACCCCAGAGTCTCCTTCTGTGGAGAGCTCCCAACTCCCCCTGGGCATTTTGCTCCTGGGGAAGCTGCTGGGGGCAGCCCTGCTGGAGCAGGGGGCTTGGGCTGGGTGAGCTCCAGAGGTCCCTTCCAGCTCTGCCCATGCTGAGATTGAGGGATTCAGGTTGTGAGCTGAGCAGTGGCTGCCCCTTCCCTGGAGGTGTTCCAAGCCAGGCTGGATGAGGCCTTGAGCACCCTGGGCTGGGTGGGAGCTGTCCCTGCCCATGGCAGGGGGTTGGCACT